>NW_027133415.1:600000-795892 GCF_026122565.2 Emydura macquarii macquarii
GAAAACATTCTCTTTGGTTCAAATCAAACCAGATTTTTTTTCAGATTTTTCGGTTCAGACCCTGCCATAAAATCCATTATTCAGTCAGCTCTCCTGTTAAAAGTCATTGGAGCCAGTACAGCCAAATGCTTGTGTTCACACACACACCCATACCTGCAACTTTAGACCCGATTTTCAGAAGTGCTGAGCACCAACAACTCAATGGGAGCTGCATGCACTCAGCACCACAGAAAAATCAGGCCCTTCATATTGTGTATCAACTTTCATATCAACTGTGTCCCAAAATAAGAGTTGGAACTCAAACCTGCAAAGACGTGTGTGTGGTTAATTGTACATGCTGCAAGAAGTCGTACTGAAGCCAGTGGAACTATACACAGCGCATAAAGTTAGACAAGTCACAAACGTGTAAGTCTTTGCAGGTTTTGGGACACATTTTGCTTAACTAAATCCTCCCTGAAATTTCAGTTGGCTCTGGTGCTTTTTGCTTCTTGTTCTAGGTAGTGCTGTTGCTGTGTGATATTACATAAATATAGATCCAACCCAGAGGTGAAAGCACTTTCAATAAAGGGTAAGCACCTGTTATGACCTCGGAGAAACCTTGTTACAGATTGAGTTAAAACCCTGTCAAGATTGATAGGCATGAACTCACCTTTCAGTTAACATAACTGTAAGCATAAGCCCCTCACCTAAGACAAAAAGTGTGTGTGAATGTGCTCACTGACTCCTATTTTGGCTGAGTATTGTTTTGGGTAGGGGTGTGTGTGTGTGGGAAGAGAGAACACAGAGAAACTGAGAATAGACAAGGGCAGAGAAGACAAAAAGCAAGATAACCAAGCTGGAGCCTGTAAGAACAACATGGCCCTAGAAAAAGCTAGAGAGAGTTTTTGGGTCTAGTGTTGGCCAAAGAAACTTGAGGGTTATAAGCTAAGAAACTACTTCTTTTGTTCTTGGTTCCTCTTGCATTCAGAGGAGCAGGACTTTGTTCATTCCTTGTAAATAAACAAGATTGCATCAGAGAAAATACCAGACTCCATCAATTTCTACTTCCAGATGGAACATCACTAAGGCCTGAACTTCGATTATCCACTCGGGTCAAAAACGGGCAACTCGCCTTACTACTGCTCATAATCCCCTTGAACTGTAGCAGGATCAGGCCCCAAAATAAGAAAAATTAAGAAGCACAGACAAGGAACAAAGACATTTGCAGCTGAGAATTGATGAGACAGAGAGACACAAGGAGATAGAGATTGCAGTAACTGCTTTTAAACAGCGAAAAGGAAAATTGATTTGTTCTGTCTTTACTTCGTTCCTAGAAAACGTAACGCGAGAAGAGCATTAGGAAAACCATAGAAGGTAATCAGGAGTTTCAGGTGAACAAGAAAAATGAATAAATAGGAAAAGAATGTGTTTATTTTATAAGAGCCTGATCCAAATACCATTAATGTCAATGGAAAGGCTTCCACAGGTTTCCATGGGAATTGGATTGAGTTTTAAATCCCTAAGTACCTGGAAATATAGAAATAATCCGAAATAGATAGAGAAATAAGCAATCCTAAAATGATATGTAAATAAATAGTCCTAAAATATACATGTATAAATAACCCAAAGGAAGCCAGGAGTTATTTGAGTCAGTGCCATTTGTGCTTGGCATGTCCCCAGTCAGAACGACTGCGTTGGTTCTCCCTTACCTTGCGATTACACTGGTGTAACTTTACTGGCTTTGATGGAGTTACACCAGTGTCAATCAGGAGTAAAGGAGAGGCGAATCAGGCCCCCAGACTTTAGAAGAACAGAAGACAGAACCTGGCTTGTCTTTTGAACAACTGTTTGCCACCGTGTGGTTGTAAAATGCATTTATTCACTGATTCTGGCAAAGAATCATCTCACACAGACACACAGCTGGGAGATGATGCACAGACAGTGGCAAGACAGTGACAAAGGCCAGAATAAAGCTCAAGTCCATTTTCTATTCTGATCTGGCCAAACCGTTTAGTTTCATTGTAAACAATTTTTAATTACAAAAAAATACTTCATAAACCCGACACTATCCCCTCAACAAACATTTTGTTTTAAACTCAGAGTTAGGAGGACGAAATCCAAGCAGCTATACAAGAGAGTGAGCCGGCACCATCTTTCAGGCAGACGCTGTTATTCAGGTGCATAGTTTTGCCAGCACACAGGAGGAGTTACAAAACTGCAGTAAGAGAGTTTAGGAACCTCGGGTCGGATTTTCATCTCACTCCACTGCAAACCTGGAGTTATTCCACTGTTGACAAGAGGAGAACCAGGCCCATAAAGTTTCTTTCACAAGGGTTATTACAACTTGAGCCAAATCATCAGCGGGTGTAAATATGCATGGCTCTGTTGACTTCCATGGAGCTATTGCTAACTTACACCAGCTGAGGATCTGGCCTTTGGCGTGCAGCATTTTTTCCCACCCACTAGTTATTTTTGTATTTCTGCTGTTCTAAGGGCTGAGAAAAGAGACTGCAGGAATGAAACTTACCTTGCCTTTTTAGTGAAGAGGCTACGGCTGGCTTTTTCAGTCCACTTTTCCTCAGATTGCTGTTGACCGGATCTTGAGCCAGGAGTGGACTATTTCCTTGTGTACCTTAATTTAAAAGAGCTTTAGTTTCCACACCTTGGCGACATGCAGTGCGTGACCCGCAGAGCTAGAACAGTAGCTTCTGACAGTCTGGTTTAACAACGGAGATCCCCGGGGGCTCCATCCTTGCACAGGGATGGAACTGACGAGATGCTTTCCACCTCCAGCAACCAGCACCCCAAGTGCTGGTAACAACTGCTACACTACACTGAAGACCACGGGAGACAATTAACTACAATGCCCCCTGATTCTGAATTTCTTAGTTATTAATGATTTCTTTATGTGCCAGGTAAACCCTGCCCTGGACCTTGTGAGAAAAAGGTTTAAAATCCTACTTTGGAGTCAGAGAAGGGAACTCTCCACCAACCCGCATCGTGTCATTGCTGTTGTCAAACCAGGAGGCAATTTCCTCCAGGTGAGTGAGGAATAACGTGCTAATGGGGCAATGTGATTCATTCCCAACTGAAGGCAGTGGAAATACGGGTGTAAGGAAGGATTACCGGTGGGAGTGAAGGCAACAGGCTGATGACTTTTACTGTCAATGTTTTGCACAGCTCTGTTGGATACTAGAGGGCCAGATCAGACAAACGTTACTCACATGAGTGATCCCACTGAGGTCAACAGGTTGGAGGAGGAAGGGTATATAGGATCAGGTGTCTAGTGTACAGTTGCACTGTAATAATTTATAAATACTGTAGGTGATCTGGTTAGTGGGATGTTTAGCGTACGAATGATGATTAAAATAAGCAGGAAACAAATCAATGGCTAAGATAAACTACCACCATCATCATTACCACCACCCCGTTAACCCTTCAGCAGTTAGCTCAGAAGATGCTACCTCTTGGTTCCAGCCACACTGGATCTGGAGCCAGCAGATCAAAAAGACTAGAAGCAGTTAAAGACTCTCTCTGTCCAGCGGAGACAGAGGCAGTTGCTGGGGAGCTCTCTAGGTGGACACCTAGGACCCACTGAAGAAGCAGCCTGCCCGCCTACCAGCTAGGCTTGTAGGGAAGACAGACATATGTACAGATCCTGTTTGAAAATCCTTCTCTCTACATGCTTTATTCCTGCTGTTCAGATCAAACAATCCTTGGGTTTAAGAAGGCTCTCTGGTCACGACATTCGTCACTGGTCACACACTCCTAAAGGGAAGAACCACAGGTGCTGGACCCAGTTGGACCTGCTGAGTAACCACAGGGCATACCTAGGGTGTTGCATCCGAAGGCCCGGTCTGAGAGGGAGAATTGCTTAATTCTTCCCAGGAGAGGAGAACGCTTGACGTCTGACACCTGGGAGTGCACCCAGAGACAGGACAGAGGCAACATCTAGTTTCACTGAATCCCGTTAAAAATCACATGCTGGTTAAAAGATTCAAATGTTCACCCAGATCAACAATAACCTGATCCAATCTACAGACACCCACTGAAACCCCTATTAAAGAACTGAACAGTCCCTTACCAGGTGCTTCATCCTTTTTCCTCTTTTTTGGCTTGGAAGTAGTGGACTCGCCAGCCTGCACGGTGGATTCAGGATGGCAAATTAACTGGGGCACTATGATCCCTTTGAGACCTGGAAAAAACAACCCTTGAGTCTTTATAACTAAACAATTATAATTAAGTGCAAGGTGTAAGCAACATCATGGCCCTGATCCTGCAAACATGTATGCACGTGCTTAAATTTACTTGTGTGCGTAGTCCAACTAAACTCAGTGGGACTACCCACATGAGATTACTCACATGAAAGTGCCAGACGTGAACTTAGTCTGTATTTTCAAACGTTCACAGCTTTGTTCATTTCTAACCATTTCTCCCCCACCACACTAACACGGGGCCTGTTTCTGCCAATCCTTACTCACATGAGTAATCCTGGGCCACACAAGTAAGGCTCACGGACTGTCAGCACTCCACATTTCCAGAGTTCAGCTACCTTGACTTGTCAGTGTGAAAAAAATATGTGGCAACTTCTACAGTGAGACAAGAGCTCCTTTCCCACATGTATAAGACTGTAAGGATTAAAATAAATAAAATAAAAACCACACAACTTTTGGCCAAAAGAGACTTATTTGACAAGTTAAAATGAAAATAGAGTGAGGGATGGAGGCGAAGCATTTGCCATCTGAACTCCACCACTTGCTACTAAGGAAATATTAGGGTATTAAAAGTAGCGGTGGGGGGGGGGGGGGGGGGGTGGTGAAGAGCTAAAGAACTAAATAGGCCAATTTCTCCCTGGGCATAGCCCCACCAGGTTCAATGGTGTTACGTCAGAGATTCACCTGGCCCAGTACGTACACGGTGGCAAAGCGGTGGTGGAAATGGACACAGTAACCACTTACCGACAGCTGGACAACAACCAGAATACCTTGCACTTCTTTAGTAGGTCTCACCCAAAGGTCTCAAAGCATTTCACTAATCAGTGAAGTCCCAAAAGTTACTAGGTATGGTCAGTTCTATTTTATAGATGGGGAAACTGAGGCACAGCTGGTGTGAGGGACTTGGCTAGGGTCACACAACAAGTCAGCAGTAGCGTTAAGGCTGTGTTAATGTAGTCTGGGCACTTAAGGCCTGATTCTGATCTCACACCAATTTCACAGCGTCTAGCACAATACGACCTTGATCCATGATGGGGTCTCTCCCTTGCTCCCGAATAGAAATAATAATTTACACGGGTGCAGCTCCAGTTCATAGGTTTGTTCCTGATCTTAATTGCATAAATCAGAATTAGTCCCTTAGGGACAAAACTGTTAAAGGTATTTAGGCACCTAAAGATGCAGCTAGATGCCAAATGGAATTTTCAAGAGCATTTGGGTGCCTCACTCCCTTTGGTTTCTATTAGCAACTGGGTGCTTTTTAAAAATCCCAGTAGGCACCTAGCTCTATCTTTAGCTACAAACATCTAGCCGTTAATGATCACGCAGCGGGTCTGGTTTCACTAGATGTTGGAAATAAATTCCCTAATACGTTTACTCAGCTTCCACACAAGTGTTCATCACATCCAAAATACAAACACAAACAGGCACCCTTTTACTCTGCATCCCAGCGACAATACAGTTCTAAGCCCTGGCCAAATACTCATCACCACTGCATACCTTGGGAGACACCTTCACATCATGGCATGATTCCGGGAGGGAAAGCAACAGCTCTGACTAAGCAACCCCTAACCCTTGCCTTTTATACACTGGAATAAACAAATGATTTTATTGCTGGTTATCGGACCTTAGCTAACCCCAGAAGAGGCAGTTTAGGGCTGAACTTTGTCCTCTCCTCCTCCTGGTTCAGACAAGATTAGTGGCTGGGCCCCTCTCCTCAAGGTTTTCTGCCCAATTATCCATGTTTTCCTTCTTTTTTCACCTCAACCAAAACCTTAAGATAATATTGGTATGTCAAGGGTCACTACTGATTTAACACACACAACCCTTCTTTTTCATTATCTCATTCTTCTGGCCGCATGCTTTGGGCTTATCCCTCATGCTAACATCCAAATTCAGGTTAAAACTGAAGTTCGTCCAGGCATCTATATCCCTACTCTAGTGAAACATTTTAACCTCTCACAAACCAGGCACTCTTCCCGGCAAAATAAACAACTTATCAACCCTAACTCAGGCGAGTAAGGAGCTTACAGAGACTGTGGGAATAGATTCTTTTCTAGCCAAAATAGCACCACGCTATATGTAAGCAGGGTTAATTAAACAGTCATAGCTTAACATACAGCATTTAAAGCCCAAATCCACCTCCCTACCCTCAAAAAAACAAAACAAAAACCCTTCAAAACCCATTAGTCGCGTGTACCCCTTACCCCTGAGTGGACAGATGCTCCCTCCCAGTGTAGCTCCCCCAAGAGAAACTCTTCCTGGGTTCTTGATTTTCCTCCACATAAGGTAGCCTAGCAGGAAGGAAGCCAGCCAGCAATGCTCAGCTGTGCTATTGCCTCTGATTCATTACACCTACCCAGACCATCCATATAAGGTTTCTGCCTCCTCCTGTAATGAGTTACTTACATAGCGACAAGCCTTGGGGAGCTGGGTAGGGGGGGACATCCCCCTCTGGTTCTGATCTCCTGCAGGCCATATTTGTTTTACAAGCCAGAGATAGAAATGCTTCGCGACTGGCATAGTTTAGCAGTCGTCAGATGCGGGAACAGACAAGTCCAGGAAATCCATCCCCATGCAGACGCTACCCATCAGTTTGAATACTGCTCACCAAACCCGGGGCTCTCTCATTTCCCGCCCCCATCTTTCATTGCTCCCTGGTCATTCAAAACCTCCCTTCCGGCCCACGCCTGCACTAGCCCCACTTACCGCTGGAATCGTAACTGAGGAAGTCGGAGAACTCCTGTGCCAAAGTCTCATCGCTGGCAAAGGCACAGATGCAGGCGAAGAAATGAATGCATCTCTGGGCAGCCTCTTCCTTGGCAGAGCTGGCTTTGCTGGATTTCAGAGCCTGGCATGAGCAGAGAAACCTGTGCTCTGGCACGTTCTTATTGCTCATCTTCTGAGCAAAGGAGGCGTGGAGATACCCCAAGCTGTGCTTCTGACTGGCCTTGCACTTCACCACCAGAATGTTCTTGGTGATCCTTTGAACCAGGGGGCCGGTGGGCTCCGTTGCCAGCTGCCAGATGGTTTGCTTCGTTTCGGGTGAGGCCTGCATGGAGTTTAAGATGGAGCTTTTCAAGGTCAAAGGGGTAGCCTCAGTCTGACAGTTCACAGCCAGCTTGATGTGCTGGCACTGGTTTTCCACCACACCTTGAGTGGCTCCCTTCAAACACGACGGAACGTAGCAGCGTCCAGAGCTGAGCTGCGTGATGATGGTTCCATCCACGGTCTGGATGGTGGTCTCCGAAACGCCCAACTCTACAAAGCACCGGTAGTCTGGCCCCCTGTCTCTCTGCCGCACCGAGTAGATCTGCAGATCCGAGCCAGTGATGATCTTAACGGCGTCGACGCCGGGCTGCTTCCGAGCGCCGTAGCGGAAGATCGTCCCGCAGGTTTTGTTCTTGCAGCTCAGCCCTCGAGTGCCGTTGTAAGTGCCGCACCGGGGACATTTCCTGATTCCTCGGAGCGTAGCTTTTCCCAAGTCCGATAAGAAGGCTGGGACTTTAGTCCTCACTGAGTTCGGTTCCATCCTCCAGGGAGCCTGAAACACCGGAGAAGGCAAGGAGTCAACCAAACTGGATTTGCTGCTTCGCTCTCTAGCTGCTCAAGTTATTATGATTTGTATTACAGTAGCACCGAGTGTGCTAGGGACTGTTCAAACACAACAGTTCATTATCTAAGCAGACAAAAGGTGGGAGAGGAAACAGAGGCAGAGAGAAGGGAAGTGACTTGCCCAAAATCACACGGCAGGTCAGTAGCAGAGCTGGGAACAGAATCCAAGTCTCTTGAATCCCAATCTAATGCCCCATCCGCTAGACCACACCGGGTGTTTCAAATTATTTGATTATAATAAAGGATTCAACATTCTATTTAAAAGAACACCCTTACCTGTGTTATTCATCGCAGCTTCTCTTGCTGAAAGAACTGAAAAGAAATTAGCACTAAATCTTCCAAGGGGCCCAGAATAGATGCAGTCAGCCTCATGCATACATAGCCATTTTGCAAGCTGAGAGACTCGGACTGGTGAAGACGGGCACTAGTAAAGAGCAGACACCAGTATTTTCACCACCAGGTCATCTAACCCTCAGAGCAGCACTGAAGGTGGGGGAGCGTTTTCAAAGGCACTTCGGAGAGCTGGATGCCCTATTCCCCTACATTCCCTTGGGAACTGGGTGTCCAAATCCCTTCAGCAACTCTGAAAATCTCACCCACGTTGGTTAAAATAGAGGTGGCCAATTGACCCTAGTGCTTCTTTAGCTGGAGGTGCATGGGTAGTGAGGGTGGGAACTCTTTCGAAAAAAGCTCCACGGAGACAATGCTCTCTCTCTCACACACACACATGCAGAGCATCATGTTCACTCTATACATTCTTTTCAGACTCTTCAGTGCACGAGAAAGTATGGTTGAGAGACCCCTACTATATCAGTAGTCCTACCCCACTTCCACCAAGGCCTAGTCTACATGCAGTTTTTGTACCACTATAACTATTTTGGTTAGAGGTCTGAGTTTTACCAATACAGTTATACCAGTACAACCCCTGGTGTAGACGCAGTTACATCAATATAAAGGTGCCTTATACCAGGATAGCTAATTCCTCTTCTCGTTGTCCCGTATGGGAAAAAGCCATCCCAGGATAAGCACTTTTATACTGATATAAATGCATCAAACAGGGAGGGTTGTACTGTATTAGCTATACCAGCTATATATAAGGAAAGCCGTACAACTTTTGTGTGTAGACAAGGCCTGAACTTAAAACCCTGTTCAGATATTCTTACTATGTAGGGATCTCATCTTTCAGCCCTAACTCACAACTAGGTCTGCTAACGACAGTCTCCCCTCTCCAGGTGTAAATCAGGAGTGACTCCACTGATGTCAGTGGAGTTATACCAGTGTAAAACTGTGTTAGAGGCAAATCGTGCCCCATGAGATTATTCGGAGTAAAGGCTGCAAAAATTAGGGAATCGTGACCCCCTAGATAACAATTTGGATAGTATTCTAACCACCAGGACTCAGAGCCTCAAAAGTATTTAGGCACCTAAATGGGATTGCAATTGGAGTTAGGAGCCCAAATATCTTTGATGATCTGGGCCCAGGTATCAAATTCTGGCAGGGTTGTCTCAGCCTTTCTCAGGCAGAAACATTGACTCCTATACAGCTTGTTATCAGGGGTCTTTTTAATGCGTCCTTTATGTATGTGTATAGATGTATCATCTCCTTTCTGCTCCACCTGGACATTAAAAATCCCCCAGCAGTAAGAGTTTGCTCCAAGTTCATTGCCAAAATCTGCCTCTCCCCATTGCTGTGCAGTGAATTGTACACCGGTTCTCTGAATGACAGCTGACCTCCTGCCCCGATGGCAGCCTCCCTTCAAGTGTGAATGCCTTGATTCTTGCCTGTATATATGGGGCTGACAAGCAGAGTTCAGCATGTGGCTTGCAGGAAGTTGTCGATGGTAAACTGGGAGGAGGAAAGGCCTTTGTAGAAATGCAAAGATAAGTCCTTCTTGGTTATTAAGAGAGTGTGAGTCAGTTCCATGTGTATAGGAAAATAAAGGGATGACATGAAAGATCAGGTGAAGATGAGAGCGGGAAAACGAGATACAAGAAGCAATGATGGGAGAGGAAACACAGAATTGAAAGGGGGGGGGGGGTAAAGGTAGTGAGATGAGGGAACAATTGTGCAGAGACTTAAAGGTGAAGATCTGTGTGAGCAACTATCTTCCACGTTTGATTATAGCTGCAGGCACTACAGCTGGAGTTCCCAGCATACTGGGGGGGAGGGTGTGCAGAAAAAAAGTAAACATTAATTACAACAGGCTTATAAATCTCATCTCTCCCTTCTTCCACACCACCACAATGTCACCCAATAATGTTGCTGACAGTTCATTCAGAGGAAAAACACATAGGATATAACTTGTACTCACATCTTCAGCTAAGAATGTCTCACGTGGGCTCTGTGTTTGGGGTGATTGGGAAAAGGTGAGATCTGACACTTTCAAGTCTTCCTAGAATTCTGAGCAGTGTCTAACCTCTAAATGTAGAGGTGTCATAATACAAAAGTTCTGTTTGATCCATTGGTGGCAAACTGTTATGATGTTGCTGTGAGGTCACAATAGAGCAGAGCTGCACAGAGGGTGGGACCTAGATCTACGATTAATCCAGCCGAATGTGACCTTTGGAACATACTGAATAGCCAGGAGTATAATGTATAAGACTAGGATTTAAATGAATGATGGGTGTTGGACTTTGGCAAAAGAATGAGAGGACCAAGTGATCTAATGGCTTTTACTATACAAAATGAAATAAACTAGGCCAGGTAGAATTAGATTTTTATTTTTTTATAACTTTGATGGATAATATCAATGTTTCACTGTAAGCTTTTTTTAAATTTTTATTTAAATTTTCACAGTTGCGAGAAATTGTGTGTGTGTGGGTGGGAAGGTGGTCAGACCAAAAATGATTTAGTGACAGTAGATGTTGAGATTCAAAAGAGTAAAGTTTTATAACTGTTAAACACAAATTGTCAACATCACGTCGAAATATACAAACTAAATACCCTTAAGTCAAACTCTAATAAGATCTCAAAATAGCACTTTTCTTACTTTGCCTATCTGCAAATTTTGATTATCATCAATGGAAATATTATTGCATTGACTTGTGTGTGTACAGTGAAATAGACATTTACTGATATTTACTGAAAAAAAATGACCAAGTAAGAGAACAAGTCCTTATTAAGACCATTAGCAACAGCCCAATGAACTTTGTAAGAAAACTAAAATCTGCCAATGTTTTGTAGATAGGAAATTGAACTGAGTCTTCTCCAACTACACAAACACTATGCACTGAGACCTATTCACTTATTTGTGCTCAGAGCTATCTTATGATGGAGCAAAGGATTATGTCAATTTATTTCACAGGATGTGGAATTTGTCAGAAGTGTAACTTTTTATTTGTTCAGTGCCAGCAACGTGCATGGCAGAAGACGAGCGACAAAAATAAAGCCAGGTACTGCCCCAAAGAGCTTCCAGTCTAAGCAAGACAGATAGAGTAGACACTGGGAACCAGATGAAAAAATAAGTAGGATGTTCGTTTTTATTTGTACATAATATTGTTGATTCACTTCTTGTGAACATTCGAAAAGAGATGAGTCTTGAGGAAGGATTTTAATAGAATAAGGCTGGTAGTATGACAGATGCATCCGGGAAAGAATGAGAAGTTATGGATCTTTGAATAACAGCTACCAAACATGTACAAACTTGGCTACGTAAAGTAATCTTATAATATCACAGGTTCAGAGGAATCTCTATAGTTTTGTTTT
This sequence comes from Emydura macquarii macquarii, assembly GCF_026122565.2. Taxonomy (NCBI): domain Eukaryota; kingdom Metazoa; phylum Chordata; order Testudines; family Chelidae; genus Emydura; species Emydura macquarii. Next base: position 611,511 of record NW_027133415.1, read on the forward strand.
AAAAAAAGCATGTAGCTGATACACAGAGATAATAAGAGCTTTGAAAACAGTGAAGAAGAAAATTTCAGATAGTTGAAAGACTCTTTTGAGGGATTTGGTCTTTGTTCCTTGCTTTGTATTTGTATATATTAAAAAGATGCAGACGAACAGCATAGCAGTGCAGATTGTATTTTGTAAGCAGCGTGTCTGAATGTAGCTGTTAGCTAGGTGTCTTTCCTTCCTTAGCCACAGATGGGTTGAATAAAATAAAAAGATATTTTACAAGCTAGACTGACCAGTTTGATCCAAATCATTTAGAGCTTTTAGATCTTTCTAAATCAGGTGAATCTAAATTTTGCTGCATTGTCAATATGCCAGGAGCCCAAGGGCTGCACCTATTTAGCATAATCACAAAGCAGCTTGCACCCAGGCTCTAATAATGAAGGGTGGTTGGTACATCAGATTAGTCACAGCACACAATATCCTGATCCAGCATTCTTCAGGATAGACTTCCTGTTGCTTTGCCACTCTGTATTGATGACATGAACGTGAGGCAAAAATCCTGTTATATAACAACCTTTGCACCATCACATCACCAAGTGTTGAAGAAGTGTGCAGAATGTTGTATCGTATCATCATGTGGGTAACTCAATTTTGTCTACACCGGGAGTTTCTGACAAAAAAAATGCCCACTGTTGCTAACACTGAAGTGCGGGTTTTAACAACAGTAAAGACACTAATGTAGACCAGGCTTCCAGCGTTTTTAAAACCCTATCATTTAGCAGGTGCTCTGATCAGGGTTAGACACCACAGTGCTTAAAATGCCCCCAGGCCATTTGTTCATCTGTACTAAAACTATCCTGGAGCTGTATCATTTCTACCAACTGCATCTGGGGAAGTGAGCTGAAGCCCAGGAAAGCTTATGCCTGCTGAAATTAAATGTGTTAGTCTTTAAAGTGCTACAGAACTCTCCTTGTTTTTATCAAGGAGCTGCATCACTTTTAACAGAGATGAGCAAGTTCTGCCCCCAAAACCCCTACCAATGGGAGTCACCGCCTCTGAGGGTTGGAGGATGTCACATTACAGCACAGGTTGACCTTTCCCGGGGCCGGCATTTCATGGTGATGCCGCATCATGATACAAGGGTTTGTGAGCGCCCAGGGGCAGCGTTTTGACGTCACAGTGCAGCAATGATGCACAGCGACGTTGGGAAGCTGCCATACTTCTGTGACCGCCCCATGGCGTCTTCGGGGCATCGTCGCAGCACGATGCCGAACGACGTGACGCGGCAACACGATGCCCTGACGACAACAGAGGAGGAAAACCCGCACAGCCCGGTGGCCTGGCCCCTGACCGTCGCATCCACCGGCCGAAGGCGGCGATGTGACCAAAACGCACGGGCCCCGGCCACGTCACGACCGCCCCGGGTCTAGGACACGTGGCCGCGCGCACTGGGCCGTCCAGGGGCACGCGGCCACTGGGGACAGGCCCCAGGGCTAGGCCGCTCCGCTGCCGGGACGTGGCTGATGACATCACACCGGGGCACACGGTGACGACACCGCCGAGCCACAGCGACCGCGCTGATGACGTCACGGAGGGGCACGTGCCACAGCGCCGTGGCCACGTCATAGCGACGGCGTCGCTGACGTCACACAGGTGCCTGGGCCGCAGTGACGTGCTGAGGTCACCCCCCTCTGCCACGCCAGGGCCCGAGGGGCTCGTGTCCCCCCCATCTCCCCTCCCCCTATTATTTCCCAGTATCCTCTCCGGTCTCCCTGTCGTCACTTCCTGTGAGCACCAGCGAAGGGGGCCACAGCCAGGCCCCTCCTGAACGAGACTGCGGCCTCGCCTCGCCCTTACCTGGGCGGCCTCCCCAGGCCTCGGGTCCCAGCCGGGCCGCCTGCGAGGGGAGTCAGCGAGCGGCCTCCGCCATGGCTCCTTACAAACGGCCAGCGAGCCTCGGCTGTAACGGGGGCCCCCATTGGACCGTCGGTCGTCACGTGGTGGGCCGGCACAGCATGATGGGAAATGTAGTTCCTCCTGGTCAGCTGCAGCAGAGAGACGCTTGGAGTGATCTAGCGCGCCGGGCTGCAGCTAATTAACGCGCGCGCGTGTGTGTAATTAAACTAGTTAATGAATGAGCGTGAATCAGTGTGTGAGCGCATGAATGGGCGCGGGAGTGTAATTAATGTGATTAACGCAAGTCCCAAGCCCATGCTCCAGCTAGCCCTAAACCTCCGCCTGCAACACGCTGGAACTGGCTGACAGAGAAGAGGTCGCTCCCACGTGTCCTGTTCATTGCCCTGGAAGCATCTGCCCCCCCCCGCCCCCGCCCCAGCATGGCTGTACGTTTGAGAATTACAGCTGCTCAACCCTAGGAGCTTCCCTAGGGTAGTTACATCTCTGTGTAGATAGAGCTGTGGCTGTGAATGGGGGTTTGTCTAAACAAGAAAGTTTTAGCAGGTATGTAATTATGCTGTACCGCTATCAAGCTACTCTACTCCTATCCCTATCCCATAAGACAGGCATGAACACTTCTTCCATAAGAAGTGGGTTTTTGCAGTTCAGTTTGATCATCTTCCAAGGTAATATGAACTAAGAGCACACAGTCACAATGGACTAGAGCCAGATCTTCAAACACAGACTCTTAATTTCCACTGATTTCAACAGAAGTAAGGAGGCTAAATAACTTTAGGAGCTAAGCATACATATATACAAGTATTGTCCACCTCTACTGTTAAAAACCATGAATCAGGCACTCCACACAACCCTGATTAGCTTAAAATAGTAACTCACAAAAATAAATTGTGTCCATTTCCTTTGACTTCTAATTGTTGAAACTTAAGGGTAGAGAGAGGTTAAGCTTTTCTCTACCACAGAACTAGAAACTTTTTTTGGGGGGGGTGATGAAAGCTGTGAATTCCATGCGCTATAGTTTCAAGAAAAACAAAGCAAGACTCCTGTTAAAGTCAGGAGTTGACAAGAATGTTTAAAGCAGTAACACCATATTGCAGTGTTTATTTAGATGGTAAACACTACATGGGAATTCTTTTCCCTGTATAAGTCTCCAGTGCATCACTGTCTTCTTCTGGTCCTCATAGATTGCTACAGGAAGTCATTCACAAAAATTCCTGCGGATAATAGAAGCAACAATTATCCACCTGCACACCTCCCTTGCACCCAATCTTAGAGCCAAGGAATGGCAAAGCTACTTTAAGCGTAGGACTGGAAGGGGGTTCAGTTATGTTATAGTCCATCAGAAAATTCTTATGCTGTTAAAAAAGTTCCTGGGCTTCCTGTTGAAAAATTCCTACTTCTAATGCCTGCCCAAGTTCCAAATATCACAATAGTGTGCTATTGCTATTGCCCTCTTAGCCAGCAGTACTGATGAGCTATTTTACTTGCTACATCCTAACAGCCTACCCTACTCTGGTGACAGTCAAACAACAAATCCTCATTAATGTCAATGGGAATTATGCCTGCAAAAGGAATGCTAGAGAACGTCCTAGTATGTGACAAAGGTTAGTGCTAGGCTGTAGCTGCCTGATCATGCTAGGGGCTGAGTATTTTCAGCCAACACTACTTACATGAATAAGGTAATTGCATCTTTTATGAACGCAGAAGCAGACACTATTGATTGCATGAATATAAATATTTTCTACATTAAAATTAAGTATTGCTCATAAACTGATCTTAAATTACTTTCCTCTCTCCTCCAAACAGTGACAAACTGGTTATCCGCGGAGTTTTGAATCTAAATATTTTGGAGTGCTAGAAACATTTAGTTTATCCATGACCTCTACCCTGGACACATGCACAAACCATTAATGCATTCGCAAAAGAGAACAATCCAACTAAAAGTGAACAAGTTGTGAAAGTAACATCAAGCTCATCACACCTTTGGTATGGTACTCCTAAAGGGTTGGGGAACATGAACAGCTAACTGGCATTACCAATATCACTGCATAAACACACACTTTGTTTGAAGAGTAGAATTTAATTCCATCCCATAGGATACACTGAATTACTAAACTCCTGCACATAGCGATTTACGAGTCACGTACTAAGAATACTGGTCAGGTGTGCTGGAGCACAAAGGAGAAGTATGAAATAAAGAAAATTCTATGTATGAGCCCAGACCCAAGGCTATCTATCCTTAATCATAAAGAAGGCCAGACCTAGTATGATCTCTCTCTCAGGAAACAGGAAAAACAACTCACTGCCAGTACATACATCTTTACTCCATTCTGGCATAAGGCTTATAATAAAGGAAGCATCGTCTAAGTGCCTGATTTTCCCCTGAAGTACTGCAACCTCAACTGTGACAAGCAAAATAAAAAACCGATAAGGTTGGGAATATGCAAGTTCACATAGCTTTATTAACATCCTTAAATCGCTTTAAAAAGAGTCACCAGTGGTGGAGTTCGAGTCTTGTACTCCTAACCACAAATATCAAAATACATTCACATTCAAATGAAGTTTTCTCTGTTTCATACAAATATGAAGTAAGTGGGCTACTAACGCAAAAGCATTCCAGGCTGCTACCTTGGAAATAAGCTATTTCTATCCTTTTTTGTTGTGTGTTTGGGACTCTATAATGCATACCTTACATGTCAAGGCAGCCGTGTCATTCCTGTAAACACCAAAGCCTGATAGAAGTGCAAATACTCAGAATGAAAAATAAGGGGAAGAAGAAAGGATAGCACTGGTAGGACAGAGGAACGTGTTCAAGTGATTGTCACCTCAATATTGCTTTAGGTGTTTTGTCGAGAGGTGGATACAAAAGGAATACAACACTAATACAATTAGCACTTACAGCCCTCTCTGTAGCTCCCAATGCAAGACTCAGGAGAAAGCACATCAAAAAAGTTATTTCACTCAGTAGGTTTGTTTTAAACATTGGTTGATAAATAGAATGGCATAGCTTCCACACTGTATATTTAGCAAGCTTTTTATAAAGCTTTTTACACAAAGGCCATTGCAAGGAAAAAGCCATTGTGTTGGGAGAATTCAAGATGTGTCTCATTCTGATAATACTCTTCACAACTCTAGGCCTCAGAGAAACAGAAGTATCTTCTCCATCTACAGATTAGATTTTGCATACTGCATGTGCACCTCTCAGTTGTTTCATTAATAAGGTGTCCCCTTGTCTCTTGGCATCTATAATTCTAAGGCAAGAGGTACTGCAGTTCTCAGAAGCCAGCAAAGAAAGCCCTCCCACCCTCTGCTTTTAATTAAACCAAGCAGTAATGTGTACATTTTAATGACAGGAATCACAATACATTTTTAAAATTTAGACAGATTCTGTTCATGCAGTCAAAATAAGAGGTAAAAATACACAGTATGCATATATTGTTTTTAAAATCTGTATTCAAATATAGCATTGAGCTAAACTCCAGAGCCTACTGAGAGATATGGCTGTTCTTTGGGCAGAATATGATACAGCACAGCTAGTCAAGCAGAAAGTAAAAATGTATGTTTGCATAATTAAAGTCAGAATAGAGCCCTAACCTAGAATAATCCATAGAAGTTAAAGATACTGATACGCTTTGTGAAACATGTCACTATTAAGCTGCTTGTTATATTGCGTGTCCTATTTGCAAAAGTTACAAGGAGGAAAACATTTCCAAGTAAAAAAGTTGTTTTGTATTCACCTATCTTTAAAGCCAAGTTTTAAAAACAGCTGCATAGAATAGTTTCTCCAGAGAGTCACACACATTCAGGCCCCCCCACCCCCCACACACACTTTACAGGATGTTGGCTACAAGACAAGATATAGGTCAACAGTCTCCTAAGAGATTTGCCCTATGCCTGCCTGCCTTCCCCCTCTTCTACTTTCTAATAAAAAAGTGTTCAAAATTTTAGCCAGCCCAATATTATACCCCCAGTGGGGGGATGGGAGGGAAGCCTGACCTTATTCGTGTCCCAACCCCACCTTTCTCCATTATTACTTCATATAAGACCCTGAAATACATTGTCACATGACTGTCAATATGGCAAAAGTTTAATCCCTTGATACTCTGAGTTGCCCAAGTGCAACTAATGAAAAAGAAAAGGAACATGGGAACTCCAGAAGCCAAAGCTTAATAGGGATAATAAATAACATTACACAATGAAGAATTTTTTGCTCTTTGAAGGCTGGTCAAGGAGGTAGGATAGAAAGTTTTTTGGCCTCTGAACTTTTAAAAATGCTTTGCCCAGCTGGTCCTTCAGGTTAACTTGGAGCACTCCACATACCCCATGCCTGATGCTCACACATACAATGCTACAGTTTTCACAGCTCTAATTGTACATGTTAAAATCAAGTCAACTTACTCTATTTGAGTAAAATTTACTCTCAGTAAACAGCAAGACTGATTTGTTTTCTACATACAACTTTGTGTCTTTTACAGTTTCTTAAAAACAAGAGCAGATGACTTTGCAGTCAAAGACTACCAAAGTGTGTATTTGATATTCACATGCAAGACCAAAAAACCCTTAAAAATGTTACGCATAAATCATGTCAAAGGACTCTGCATCCTACCTTTAAATAACAAAACATACAAAGTTTGCTAACTTTTGTGCAAAATATTAGTTTGCCAAAATATTTTACATGATAATGGATACGTGTAAATGTAAATATTGACAGATAAAAAAGCTGGTTCATAGGAATTTGTCACATTGTAGTATTTATAACAGGTTTTATATTTCCTAGGACACAAAGTTTATCACTGAAGATTAAAATCCTATAGAACAAGTCCAACAGAGATTTCTCTAGGCACCTTCTCACACAGAACACAATGCGACTTCAGTTAGATCCATCTGAGTTTTGCACACGATTTTATAATGAGCATCACATTTTCCTCATGTTATAAGGCAGACAACTGTTTGAAAAATGTCTAGATACAAAATGTAAAATAATTTATATTTGAAAACCCTGGTATAAACAAAAGTGGAGAGATGGACACTTTATACAATAGGCTTTTTTAAAACAAATTTGCGCACAGACTGAAGATTGTAAAGAATCTTCAGGATTCACACAGTTTTGGCTTTTTTGTACAACTGCTTATAATACATTTTAAATCTTTAAGAATGCAAACTAAAACTGCACACTACTTCATAGGAAAAAAGTTGGACTTTGTGTAATTTTCTGCCCCAATTAACGGTGACAGTAATCCCTGCATTTGTTGTGTTTCAAACAAGGATTTTATGAAACACACATCAAAAGGAGGAAAAGAAGGCAAAAGTTGGCAGACATCCAGCATCTAGTTTTTCCTGTTTTTGTTTTGTTTTTTTTCAACAATGTGGATGACAAATAGTTTCATGATTAAAAATGATTTTTTTAAAATAAATACACTGTATCTGACATTTGCACTGACTTGATTTGATAAATCTTTAAGTAAACAAAGGCTTTACAGCACTTCTTGTTGCCTCAAGTCACTGGTGTTAGGTTCCAGAGTCCTTTTCTCTCACTGAGTTTCGAAACCTGCCATGCGATATCCAGTTTGATTAGTTAACACGCTTCCATTCTGCCCCTGAGGTGGTGGAACTCCGTAATTTGGACCCATCCATGCAGCAGAAGACTGTGTCTGACTGTTGTGGGAAGAGGGGGAAGAAGTGATTACAGAAAATTCATAGTCCCCAAAAAATTTACATAAAGAGATTGGAGAAAAGAACTGACACACTACAGGGAAAGCTAATTAGATATTTCCAAATCTTGGCCAATAAAACCATGTCTAGTAAACAAAAAAATTCCTAAATGTAACCACAGCTCTGGCTCTAATGTTATGGCTTTGGACAAGTCATTTAGGACCTTACTTTAAGACACGCCAAGCACCTGCATCTTCCAGTGAAGTCAGCTGGAAGTGTAGGTGCTCAGCACTTCTGAAAAAAAGTTCAGGCCCATTACAGATGGGGAAACAAACAAGTTCAGAGAAGATAAAGTCCCTCAACACTTGTGAATTAGATTATGAATATTTAAGTAACACCAAAGTACAGAAATAAGTACAAGAAAAAAGGAAAACCCCTGAAAGCAAAGGGCAGTAAGTGTAAAAACAAATTCTCACAGGAATTCACTGCTGCTATATGTAGCTGAATTTTAAAAGAGGACCGGGTCGTTTTATAAAACAACAACATCATCTGCAGTTATGTTAGTAGGAGGATGCTATACCATTTGTCTGGGCTGGCATTAGGGGGGGGGGGGGGGAGAGCTCAGGTGGCTTGTTGCAACCGGACCCACACAGAAGGGTGAATTCAATGAATTTTAGGTCACTAAAGCAGATTTGAGTTCTACTACTGGTTAACAGATCCAACATTTAATCCCTAGGTGCGCTTAAGTATTCTGTGTAAGAAACCAAATTTTCATGTACACATTTAATGTAGAATGCATCATCCCAAAACATGAGTACATATGCAGACATCATTTCACCTACCACTGGGAAATAACGGCAGCTGTTAGAAGTAACTAAATAGTCATCTAATTTAAAATTCAAAAGAATTGTCAGTAGGCATAGTGTAATTACCAGAGTTAGAATTTGCCTAGGACAAAGCCAACTAAATATGCCTATACCCAGAAGAAGTTCAAGACGATAGTGAGTAAAGAGGGTATTAGTTTGACCAGGACACTGGCATAACCATCCCCTACTCTAAGTAGTCCTAGCATTTTTGCAAGGATAGTAAGTCCCTTGCACCCTGAAAATATTTCAAATCTGGTAATTATTCTGCCTACTTAAAATTCCTCTTGTACTTTCAAAAAGAAACGGGACCTGATCTTTTTACACCAGTTTATAATGGAATAACTTCCTGGGGCTTCTATGAATCCCAAATTCAACTGATGATTGCCCCCAATGCAGCATCATTTTTGGTAATTCATTTATAGCACACAGATCAGTTAGTATGCATACTCACTTAAACCCCTGCTGATTCCACGCCTGACCATACATTCCATATGCAGGGACTTGCCAACCATTAGGCATGTACTGACCAATTTGCTGTGCATTTCCATACCACTGGCCCCACTGCCCATACGCCTGGGGATATCCGATTTGATTCTGCAAATAAAGTTGCGATACTGAATACACTAAACACATCCATTTTTATCTATTGATGTAGAAACTAAGCATATCCTACCTATCAAGCTAGCCTTTAATCAAGAATTTCAAAGAGCTTGTATTCTAGTGTCTCATTTTGAAAGTTATTCTAGAATTTAATCGGGCAACTCCCTCTAATGCTAGATACATGAAAAACTTCTCTCCTCCCCCCCCTCTACACATTAGCTGATTATTCTCTGGAGTACAGCAGGCTAATATTAGAGATAACTTTCTTCCAGAGAGCACTGCAGAAAAGAGCAAAGTTTAAACTATTAGCTGTATGACAGAAGTGGAAGAATTTTTAAGACACTGAAAGCTGTTCTCTGTATCTCCATCATTGAGCAAAACAAGTTCCATAGAGTTTAATTTTGATCAAGTATCTTAAAAGGCAGATATCATGGAAACAAGAACTAATCTGGAAAGTCACATGGACCTGAAATCCACAACCCTGAAATTAATATGCATTTTTCTGTGCTAGAAATCTGTTAAGAATCTCATTTATAAGAGGACACTAATCATCATCCTACAAGTTAGTGTAAATTCGTTCTCTGACCTGCTGGATTGGATTGATCATATCTGGTGTTTCTTTGCCCCAGTAGCATTTCACAACATGCCCTTCTATAGTAGTTCCATTGACAGAAACAATGGCATGTGCAGCACTTTCATGAGAATTGAACCTGTTAAGATGCAAAAGGAACATCAATATAAACGCACCTTCCAGGGAACCTTCCTATAGACAAGTCACTTAAAGGGAGACTGTCAGTGCAGGCACACTCAAATGCTGCAGCACTCTATCAGTACAGAAGATTCAGAAAGTAAAACTGACTAATCTAGTTTCATCATCTCACCTTGAATGAGCTGCAAGAAGTAAGTAGAATGGATGGTAAATAAAATTTGATTGTCTTAAGCTACATTTTTTATTATTGACAATGCTGTCAGTGAAAAGAAAGTATGTAAGAAAGTGCATTTAAAAATAGGATTCTGAACCTGCAAAAATCATCACACCCAATACCTACAAGGATGAATTTATAAAAATAAAAGAAGTACACCTTGGTTAACTCAGATCATCATTACCACACATACAAGACTATAATTTAAACTGTAGGCACTGATGGATAATCTAAGTCTGTCTAGACTAGTTCCCTATTAGAAACATTCTGAGGCCATCTGACACCAGTACTTAACATGTTTTCAAGGGAAAGTTAAACAGTGTTACTTTTAAAAGTGAGCAAAAATGTAACCTACCTTATAAATGAGTACCCTTTATCTGGGAAGACGCGAATTTCCATTATCTGCCCAAATGGAGAAAAGGTCTGGCGCATTAGCTGTTCTGCAGCGTAGAAAAGGTAGACAATCAAAATTAGGAAATACTGCTGACTTTTAGAGGTCTTTTCCTCCTAATACCCAAAAGTTAGAAGATGACATACCTGTTAGTCCTGAAGTAACACCACCACAATACACAGTACAGTTGCTTGGACTGGACTGATTTACAACATCATCATAAGACAGCTGTTTAGTGTTTGCTGTAAAAAAAAAAAAAAAAGTGAAGTTTTTCACTTAAAAGATTTACTTCCCTCTTGTCTTCAGAAGTCTACAAAGAGCAAGGATTCCTAGGGTTTTTCGGTGTGATGCCTAAATCACACCAATACATGTTCTCCTGTAAACCTTAATTTTACCATGTAAATCAAAGAACTACAAGCATTAAAGGGGACATGAAAGTCAGTGAGGTTTCCCAATAAGAGTGATTTTAGCAAAATACAGAAACAAAAGGGCATGACAGAAGGAAAGTTACATTCAAAATACATGATGATCTCAAATAAGGAACATGTAAATTCCTAATGATGAATGGAGTGGATTGCTGGTGCATAAAATGCATAAAGGGATGTCATTTAAATGAAGCCCAAAATTCAGGTTCATAAATCTAACTTTTAAGTACATTTAATGGAAATATTTTCTTCCATCAGTTTAGATTTAAACACACTCCTTCCTCCCCATCCCAGAATTTGCACCACAGAAACAAACTCTGCCAGAGAATGAGAACAAATTAAACCAAACACATTACTTTCATTGTCCAAGCTGACAGAAATGCAAGACTGATTAAGTGCTGCAACGTAACTAAAGCACTTTAAGTTTCAACATTAGTATCATATTTAAAAAAAAAAGTGTTTAAAGCTATAATTTAATATATTTGTTCAACCAAAATCTTTACTTCTGAATTCAACAGCACAGAGAACTTTTTCATGATAAAAGCTCTAATACTTGGTGCTAGAATGAGGTTTTATTTCTTCCTTGTCTGGGTGGAGGCAAGGTGGACAGAAAGCTAAAAACCTACATTCATATGTACTCTTTGGAGCTGGAGGTTTTCGTGTTGCCCAGTTAGTTCTGATTTGTCTTCCACCAAGCCACTGTCCACCCATCTGTTGAATAGCATTTTCTGCATCCTGTCCATAGGGGAAAAACATTTTTCAGCAAATCCTTTTTGAGCAACACCATACTAAAAGCGAATCATTGTAGGTCTGTCAGACCCATATTGCCAACTTATAAAAAATACTTAAATAAAATCCTTGCTTCAAAAAGAGATGTTTAAAAGAAGGGATTAAGACAGTTATTTTAGGCTAAACTGAATGTATCCCAAGGAGAGTTATATGCTCTTGTATGGGTTACAGCCCACGAAAGCTTATGCCTGCAGAAATTAAATTTGTTAGTCTTTGAAGCGCTACAAGAATCTCGTTGTTTTTCCTGTTTGTGCAGATGCTCCATTAAGTTGAAAGGGTGTAGGAACATTCCTTCAACTGAGTTTACAGCTCTCCCTCTCATCTCCATGCAGAATAAATGTCTCGTACCTAATGTTTTAATCTGGTCTGGCTTTTCAGTATGTGCTTTACCCCGCCCCCCCCCAAATGTCCCATTTTCAAAATATACTGAGAACACAATAGCTTGCCTTACCCATCCTTCCCTCCCAAGGGTATTATCTGCGTGTGTGTGAGAGAGAGAGATGAGATTTGAAGCCATACAATCATAAAGACCATAAAGAAGCTGCAAGTGGAATGTTTGATTATTTTATGTTTAATACTAAACTGGTTAGCTCCACTTTCATCTCTATGGAGAACACCTTCCACCCCAGGCCACTAATAAGGCTCTATAAAAACTGATTAACTACATAATGCAAATCCTTTAGAAGTATTTCCAAATACAAGCTGCTTTAACAGATAAGCGCACCAGATCTTTAAGCACTAAAACAACACTTCCACTCTACCAGAGCCAAATAACCCAGTCAAAAGTAATGTGTATTTAATGCAAGAAGAAAAAAGTAAAATTTTCAGGTAGCAGTGTCAGTCTGAGTGAGTATTCTATTTTTCATCTCTGCACATGAACCCTTTGCACTTACAGAGGGATGATACTTGGAAAGTGCTAAGTACTTTATTAACAAGAATGAGGCCTTCACATGATAGATGGAGATACTACTACTTACCTATTTATAGAAGGAGAAACGGATACAATACCAGATATAAAAGGGACCAAAGTACACTTGCTTTACACAGCGTTTTCTTGAAAGCAACTACCAAGATTTCAGAGCTCATAATACCTATAATGCCATTACTTACCCATTTATTGAAGAAGGAAACAAAGCCATATCCTTTGGATTTTCCTGTTGCCATATCTTTAACCACTCGTGCATCTCTAAAAAGCAGAAGCAATGGCCAGTTTAGCATTTTAAAAAAACCTTAATAAAATGAAAGTGAGTTTCACAGCTCATTTTCATATTTCACTTTTATTAAAGTGAACTGTTTAACGGACCAGCAACATATTCAAAGCAAATTTTTCCTTTTCTAAACAAAAAACATTACTAGTGTTTTGTCATGTAGTAGCAAAATTAAACTTAATTTTGTAAACATGCAAATCAATAGTTTCTCTAATAAACACATTTTACAATAGTTGGTTCCCAGTTCAAAAGTCTTTTACATACTGTTAAGACACTACGCATGGTCAAAGCAGCTATTCAAATGAATCACTTAAGCCATACAGCTGACTAACATTAGCTGAATGGCTCTCTTTAACCATGCAATTTATAGCTTGCTAATTCCCAACACATTCTACCTACTCATTAAAAATATAAAATAGAAAAATGAAAAAATAGGAATTAAAAGGCATACGTCGCCTGTTAACTGAATTCTTTAATTTTCTCAGGTCAATTCGTTACCCCCTTTTTGGACTGTGGGCAGCTGTAAATTTTGAAAAATTGACATTTTCAGAAATGGTTGCATTATTGAAGAAAATAAAACACTAAAGACATTTACGTTTTAAACTATGTATACTATTATAAAGAATTTTAAACTGCATTTGTAAACAGCAATCATACAGGATTGATTGGAAACTACAAGATATAAAAAGCAAAATTTATAAAAGTAAATAAGAAAACTACAACGTTTGTCCACTGTGAACTGTAGCTTGTAGTTAGCCATGGCAATTCTGTCCATTCTTCAGAGACACTCTGCAAAATAACCAGAGCCCTATTATTTGAGATTGAGTAAAAAAAGAGACCCAGCTACAATAGCTAAACCCCATTTGTGGAAAGTCTGATTTTATTAAATGGTGTTTCTCAGGCAATTTGAGTACAGTTAGCCAAGTATCAAGATGTTCTCTCTCTCTCTCACGCACGCACGCACCCTCTTCCCCAGCCCACAAGCATACAGGCACTTTTGAAAATAAGACAAATAAAACCAGTCAGCAAGTCATGCAGTGTAATGTAAAGGCTTTATAAAATATGGTTTAGATCAACTAGCGTAATATAAGCACAATATTCGGTATTCCAAGACAGGCAGACAAATCTTAAGGTAAGGTTTTATGATGCCAGTTTTAAAACCTTGCAATAATTGTATTCCGTATTAAAAACCTAGTTCTTCTACACATATGTCCATAGAAGTTACAGATCACTGACAGGCCCAAATTAAAAGACCACTTCCCCATACTACAGAATGAAAAGTACTTAATCCTTCATGAAAAAGGAAGTATTAAACTGCTTGCAAACTTGTGTTAAAAAGTTCGAATTTGGGTAATATGTTACAAATTGCCTGAGAACAGTCATTTGTGTAATCTTATTAGATCAGTTTGCTCTGCACAGCCTAAAAAGGAAATAAAAACTATGCTATACTTACCCTCAACTGAAAACTTTGAAAATAAGACTTGAACAAGTGAAAACATGCATACACCAAATATAAAGGGAGACCGCAAAAAAGATGTATATATTTACACTGAATAAAGATTAAGTTTTACAAAGCTAAATCTAAAAAAAATATTTATTCACATTTCCCAGGAAATAGTCAATGCTTAAGAAGACTTAAAAACACAAAAATGTATTTTCCCTATTTTATTTAATAAATATGAGTATTCTTCACAAATCTAATTGAGTAACTGTGTGAAATCAAGGTCAACTCTATTACTATTAGCCCTTTACTTCTTTAGGACAACAGTTTACAACAAAGAAAGAGGGATCTTAAATCAGTTACTTTTACGGGCTAAAAAATTCCTTGGTTTTTTGTTTTTTTTTGGGGGGGGGGGGGGGGGGGCGCCGCGGCACGGGGGGGCCACAATAAGTCATATTTGAGCAAACATGACCTGAAAGGTTTTTCAGATAATTAGCCCACAGTTATGTACTGAATACCACAAAGAAAAAGGATAAGAGTCACCCACACAAGGTATTTGAAACTTTACTTGTACAGAGTAAATCACCACTACCAGAATCTCTTCTGGAACAAAGTGAATGATATATAGAGTCCTAGTAATCCTGCTATTTTTCAGACATGTGGTACAGTTTTAAGAGTTATTTTATATCATCATAACCACCCTTCACAGGAACTGAAAAAATAAATTAAGGCAGCAAGTTTAAAATAGCATGTGTGTGGAATTAACCCCCCTCGATACCCAGAGTGCAAAGGTATACAATTATAGAGTAAGGGTCTGCCTAAACTTAAATCGCTTCAGTGGCACAGCTGTACTGGCACCACTGTAGCGCTTCAGTGTAGACACTCACCATAGTGACAGGAGGGGTCCTCGTCACTGCAGGTAATTCACCTCTCCATGAAGCAGTAGTTAGGTCGACGGAAGAATTCTTCCTCTGACCTAGTGTTGTCTACACGGATGGGTTCAGTTGGCTTAACCACATATCTCAGGGGTGTTGATTTTTCACACCCCTGAAAGATGTAGCTATGCCGATGTAACTTTTCAGTGGGACCAGCACTAAGCCAGCTCCCAAAAAAGCCTTGTGCAGTTGACTGCTACACCGGTATTTTGGGGGTGGAAAGATGGTTGAAGCTCTGAAAGAGGATCTGCCTAAATTTATCCCTCCTAAATTTCAGTGTACTACTTGCTTCTTCCCAGACTGATCCTTCTGGATGAGGACCAGATAAGACCTATTTTAGAAGCCACCTGTCATTTAGGAGACTAGATGTTCAGCTGTGTGAAGCACTGGACCTCTTTCTCTACAAATAACTATACCTGCTACCTCTAGAGAGACTGACTAAAATTAAAAAAACCCTAAAATATAAATTAGTGTTCTCTACAATGAGAAAAATCTCCTCCAGATCAAGTTTTAAAACCCTATTTTAAGAAATGAAACTAGGATTGGACTTCATAAGAAAAACTTGTTTCAATTAAAAGCTTCCCCACATAACACTTCAAAGCGCTCTTATCTTGGTTACCTCACCATCAAGGAGCAACAATGCCAAGTTCAAGTAGTGTTATAGGTAAATGAATAGTTTAAGTTTGGAGGAAGGAACAAACAAGCTGCTCTTAGCCCTGCTACAAAGCACGTATTTTTATATGCTTTTCAAACTATTACCACTACTTCTGTATGTTAATACAGCAAATAATAATGACGAGGCAAGAGGAGAGCTGTGATCACTCCTACCAATCAGTTACGACTTCACACGTTCTATTTGTTAACCCATCTCTCCACCTCACTGTAGCTCACTTGTTTCTCCCATCCACCTGTTAAATCTTGTCTTTCAGACTAAACTCTTTGTGCCAGGAACTGTTATTTACTATGTTTGCATAGTGACCAGTACAATGAAGCCCAACCACATCGTGGCCTTTAGATGCTTCCACAAGGCAAGTGTTCCAACAATCAAACTGATGATTAAACTAGAAGTACAAACTATTCTATTTAACAGAACATTTGAATTAAATACCTAGACTATCACCAAAAAGCCAAAATCTGACTGGACCTGAATATATACACATGGAATTTGAACCACATTAAAATTCTTTAAAAAAAAAAATAAAAAATTGATTACATGAATGATTATATTTAGTGGCAAATGAAAAATAAGACCCAAGTCAGAGAAACTTCCAATATGATATCCTCCAAGTTACAAGGATTTCTATAATACAAAAACAAAGCTAAATATACACTGAATTTTTCTAAAAAAGCAAAACTGACAGGTGGTGAGTAATTCTGTTATGTATCTCTACTTATTACTCAACTACTAGAACTCTGATGTCTCTTTATAACACAAAAATAAATGTATGGTTCAATGTTGCAGTCATTTTTGCAACTTGGACTAGACTTTTACTTACTGTAAACACAAGCTTGCCTCCGATAAAAGGGAATATTTAAGTAATTTCCCCTAAGAAATTACTTACGATATTCTTCCAAACGGTGCAAACGCTGCTTTTATATCTTCAGTTGTAATTTCTGGACTGAGGTCTCCAACAAAGACATGGAAATGGTCTTATTGGGAAAAAAAGAAAAAATAATTTACAAGTTTGAAGAATGTTCCCGGACACACAAGCAGTATAGCAACTTTATATTGCATTAACTTCCATATATCTGAGACCTACATGGCAAACTAAAATCCTTTCCCTATCAAAGATAATTTTATCACTATTTCAAATGTAGCCATCACTTGGTGACACTATAGCAAAAGCAATAATTTTAAGGATACTACGGTGATGTACAGTATTTAACTTGAATTTGGTATTTTTGTAGTTATGTTTATAACCAGTCACTACCGTACCATATGAAACTTGCAACTGTTTACTTAAAAGCCAAAGCTTACTTTAAAATCTTAATGTTATAGTAGTAATGTTAAAATTAAACATATTTACAGATATTCGTTAACTATGCAAAACTTCACCAACTAAAGCATCTAGTGGTTTTGTGAGCAACGTAGAATAAAATTTGCTAAAAAGTTGGATGGATATTGAACCTAGCTACAAAATGCTTGGTTTAAACCATATTTTGTGAAGAATGAAGAAATACCTTGCATCGCAACCGTTTGAAGTTAAAGAATTTGACAGTTTTCTCAAAAGTCACACAGTTTTGGTTGCCCAGCCATTACATCATGTGAATCTATGTGAATTCAATATAAGTGAATCCATGTGCAAGTGAACTAAGACTGAAGGCAACAGAATGGAAACAGTAATCCTTCAATTTATGTCAGAGCCATTAAAAAGAGCAGTGGAGAGAAAAAGATCCCACATCTCAGGATTTTTTCCACTTTGATTAAACATTTTTCATAAAATATCTTTTAATAGTTAACACTACACAAACTCACTTGTATAACAACAGGTGTGAAACTTATAAATCCATTGCAATACTAGTTTGGTTAAACCGCAAAGTCTTAAAAGCAGTTTAAGGCTGGCCAAGTACAGAAGCAACACACTGGGTTGCCATGAAAGGGGAAGGAAAGAACCCAATTTCAGAAGCAATTTAAGTACTCCAGATGAGTTTGTATGGAGCAGCACAGACAACAACTTTGAAGGAAGCTGATTATCTTGCCCTCACAGTGGGAGAAATTCTAGAATAGCAGTCATGACAAATGGGGTCAAAGGGCTATAAGAAGCACCAGAATGAAACAGTGGACAACAAACCACATTCTGATGCAATGGGGAAAGGAGAGGGAAATCTTGCTACAAACGAAAACAAA
Organism: Emydura macquarii macquarii; assembly: GCF_026122565.2. NCBI lineage: Eukaryota > Metazoa > Chordata > Testudines > Chelidae > Emydura > Emydura macquarii. The sequence goes on from NW_027133415.1 coordinate 629,485, forward strand.
ACAGAACAAAAAAACCCCCAAAATAGCTTCAGCTGGTTAGTGAATACCCTTGAGAGATTTCATTTTATGTTTAAGAAGATACAATTACCTTGTGAACGCAGTGTGCTGACAACGGTACTACCTGATGACAAAGATTAGATTTGTTCTTAAGTTTATTAACACAAACACAATAAATATCATCTTAGGATAATGATCAAAACATTACTGCAAACATTTGTATGATGCTTATTGCTTACGTTTAAAAACTATTTGTGCAAATATAAAAAGTACTCAAAAGCATAAAGGGCACTTACTGCTGGTATCTTTCTTCTGGCTGCTGGGGGTTGTTGCCCAGTTCACTTTGACCTCCTACAAATAATATTTGCTAAAGTTATATCCAAGTAAACGAACTATATTCTGATGTTATTAGCAATTCGCTTTTATATTGCAGAGGCAGAAGGTACACAAGTTTGTGGTGAAAGAGTCTAAATGGCTTAAGTTTCTTGGTAAAATGTTCTATTTCAAGCTATGTTAAGCCATTTTTCAGTGAACATCACTAACCTATCTTTTATTACTCTGCTAGTCTCTCACCTTCCAGATCAATGGAATTAAAATATTACAACCATTTGACTTTGCTCCTGCCCCACTTCTGTACCCAGCCCTCCTCTGAACTGTCAATATTCAGTTTTTACTATCACAATCACAAAGCTCAAAGTGAAGAACTCGTAACTTCATTTACAAGATAAAACAGGAGAAAGGGTTTACCTTTTGTGGCTCAGTTCTGCTTGGGTTATTGTTTATTTTAAAGATGTTTCATCCACATAATTGTATACATCAACACGTTATTTCCAGTGCAACTCACCCTTTAGACTTGACAGCTTACCTTACCCATTATCTTCCGTCCATTCATAGCAGCTAATGCTGCAGCTGCGTGACGATGCTCATAAAACTCCACAAAACAGTATGGATCATTTCCAGCTGTCTGTTAAAAAAGCACATTATTAAACATTACCAGGCCCTCAAATTTTACCTGGATTGTAGCTGGTGTCCCATTATGTCTCTCTCTAAATTACTAAAACTTTCAGACAAAGTTTATTGTAAGACTTTAAGCCAGTCAAAATATTAACATATTAGAAAAATGTTTTAAAACTATGCTGTGGCAGGCATCTTGGTAGCATGTTTGTGCCCCCACCCCTAGATATAACAAAAAACTAGAATCTAACATTTGAGTCCAATTACATCATATGCTCTATTCCTTTTACAAAATCCAACCATAATTGAAGTTAAACTCCCCAGCATCCTTCTTGAAATCTTTTCATTGTACTCATGAAAAGTTAAACATATGGGAACTTCTTTCAACTGACATGCTATAAGGAGTGGGTAAAGTTATCCAAGTAAAAGGCCCTTACATCCATGATCATTTTGCAGTTTTTGCACGGTCCAATCTGGCTGAACAGCTGGAGGATTAGTGCTTCAGTCACATCTCTTGACAGGTTCCCTACATATCTGTAAGATACAAAGAGTTTAGATATTTACGAGTTCCTTTTATTTACTCCATTTCACATTATTAAAAATGGAAACAAGAACTTCTGCTGACCCAACAACAATCCCTTAACTCAGCACAATATTTTATTACATGAATTAGCAAATTCAACAGTTCTGAAAGGTTTTTAGTTTCAATTATATGTACATCCAAACTCATTCTAACTTCAGATTATGGAGCTGCTCCAATATTAAAGGTGTTCAGATATTACAGTGATGAGTACAATATAAAAAACTAAATAGCATTTAACTTTAATGCTTGCAAGAAATATTGGATTGAGAGCTTTGGAGACTGAAGTCATCCGCTGATTAAAGAACAGCTCGGAGCAGATGTTGCAAAGGGATCCATGTGGACAGACTTGTGCCTGAGCAGATCTCCGTTGACTTCAGTGGGGCTCCACATGAGCACAGGACTCTCCCATGAGATGCTCCTTACAAGATTGGAACTTTAATGTGGACTGTTCCCATGCTCTGCCCCCCCAATGTGCTTCAACTCTGGCCTGGATAAGTATAGAACCAACTCCATACATACCTGTATTACAGTAGTGCCTAGCCCTCAATTGAGTCTGGGACCCCATCATGCCAGGTATTGTACAGACAGAGCAAAAACATAAAAGTCTTTGACCTATAGTGCTAACACTATAAATAAAGAAGATACTCCATTTCTTCCACCCTTGGTGTATTATCCCCGTTTACAGATGAGAAGCCAAGACAAAGGCTGTATCTACACCATGGCAATAACCCTACAGCACAGACACAACCTACGGTGACCATCTGTGCGAGACCGCCACCTCTCCAAAGGAAGTTAGTTAATAAAGGCCACAATTTTCTATCATCTGGTTAATAATTGAAGATGATTTTAAATATTTTAAAATTCTAATTATTTCAAACATATCAAATACAAAAATCAGCCTGCTTTTACTACATACTGAACATCCATTAGCAGAAGTGACCTAAAGAAAATGGTTACTAATCTAACAGTTTAACAAGTTACCTATTCAATACTTGGCAATTCAACGCAGAACATAAGATCCATCATTCTGATCCAAAAGCACTAATTTCTGACACAAACAGCACAAAAATAAGTGTTTGTTTTCTAGACAGAGGGAATAGATAACTTGTTTTAGAACCTGACTTTGGTTTATGTTTGAGCAAAGGACAGAAGATGGGGTAGCCTACTACACGTGCTAGTTAAACTGACTAAACCTATAATCAGTTTGATTTCTGTACATGTGTGTTTAATAAATAAATATGTGCTAATTGTTCAATCAGCATAGCCTTCCATGTGATCTTAAACAACTCCATTTGACATTATAAGCAAGATGATCATGCAAAACCACCACAAAATTCTAAGATTTGTTAATTCCTTTTTGACAGGAGTCATGATTTCTTGATTCCCATAAAATGTGCTTCACTGTAGCTAGTGCCAACATATTAACACTAACAAGCCTGGGAAGCCATCTTAGTTCTGTGTTTGAGATGACCAGTCTATAAGTATTTTTCATAATAATCAACTGTCACTACCAAGTTTCTTTAGAATGGTGCCTGTAAGGCATATTTGCAACCTCAGCAATGGTAGAAGGCAGTCATGCCACAAGGAAGGCCAACAGAAAATCCCAGATTCTGAAAAGTGTACAGAAAAGTACAGATTTCATTTAAGCTCTACTCCAAAGAGTTAAAAAAATTCCTATGACAGCACCTTCTTACAAACTAAAGTTAATGTGGCAAACTTCCATGACAGAAAATGGTGCCAGGCACAAAATATACTAAATAAAACCCAGGCAACAGAAGTAGTGAATTTCCTGCTCAATCCATGTTTGTATGCCAATGACCATTAGCACCAGTAGATGCAAGTTGTGTCCTATTAGTGGTTTGATGATAAAATATAACAATATAAGTTAAGGATAAACAGACAGCTTCCTATTAAATTTCCCACAGTCATAGCAAGTTCAGGATGAATTTGTACTTTGGCTAAAACAATTGGACTGTGAATAGCTTTTTATCTCTTCATTAGGAATTCTGTAGTAGAGCTACTTATAGTAGTGCATGTTTTGAACAAAAGGGCTTAAATAACTTATAAACCTCAGCAGAATAGAACTCAGTATGTGAGCAGTAGCAGCAGGTAGACACTTTGTCCACTCAGCTACCATGCCTTTGATAAACACCTATGGGAATTTAATGCATTTTGGCTATCTGTAAGCATGAATAAAAAAGTAATAGGTTAAGAAAAATGGCAACCTTAAGTATGACCCAGGGACTGTACTTTAAAGAGCTGCACACATGGAAAATCTCACTGGGATCAGAATGTAACTGGCGTGTTGCTGCTTTAACTCAAGCAAGGATTTCCCTGCATCTTAATGATTAAAGTTTATCTTAAAAATAGGGCAGCTATTGTAATGTTTAAAGTGATGTTAGGCTGAGTAATTTAAAGAAAGGTTTTTATATAAGAGTCCATATGTGCAATGATAGGTTGAGTAACAACTCCCATCCCACATAAAATTTAATCCTGCACTAATAGCTAGTGACTTATTTAGAGTTGGATTTTAAGTACTACTGTACATTAAATAATTCAAGTTATTTAAGCACTTATAGCCTTTCATTGCTTCCAAAGTTTAGCCTTATTAGTGGCTAGCATAAAAGTCAGTGTTTCCTAGAAACTGAATATATATATAATTTGACCACTGTGTGAACAATATCACCTTTTCATCTGCACAATTACATAGCAATCTAAGAGGTTTCTAAGATGTTGGATAATCTCTTAGCAGCCATACAAAACTTTACATCAGTTGGAGCTGCAAAAATATATTCTTGCAGGATCAATATCTGCAACATGAATACAAAAGTTTTCACATTTTAGTGTCAGTAATGTCAAATATCAAAACTCACTTCTCCGTGCAGACATCTAGAATTTCTATATACCTATGCAGAATGTCTTAATAGGCATGCAAAAAGTGTTGTGTACCTCCACTATCTATTCTCAAGAGTTAATAACTTGGCAGATTTTTTGCCCTTATTGGCTAAAGAAAGGCATGCAAAGTTCTGGACTGGTATGAAGGATTCTTAGAATATTAAAGCCTGTGCTTAAAGAGTTAACAAGAAGCAAAGGTGTGAAAGTGTTCATAAGTGTAGAGTTCATAAAATGGGCCAGTTGCTACCATATTAATTGGGAAACTATGCTTAAAAATTATGCATGCATAGTAAGAGTCTAAAAACAGATTTGTTAGAGGAATATTTCATATGCATTTGGAAATAAAGAATTCCAAAATTCTAATCAATATAAGACATGGTAGGAAAACCAGTGTTCCATAGCCACATTGCTCCAACAGAGAAAAACTACTCCACTCTGAAGTTGACAGACACCAATATTTCTAGACGTAGACTGATGTTTTTTCCATATTTACTACAAATGTGCAAAAGGAAGTCTGTAACATGTTCATAGGGTGGTTTAGTTTAAGATTTGGGGCAGCAGCAAACATGTAATCATTAAAAAAGTAGCTCTGGGGAAAGACAGTATTGCTTGGTGACAATGAATTAAGTCATCCTACTAACTGTTCGGCAGTTGCCAGTAGTGCCAAGTTTAAAAAAAAAAAAAAAAAATTTACTCCTAGTGTTAAATGTCTGTGTCCATGTCAAATTCACAAGACATAAAATAAATGGTAGTATTCTAAAGCATGTCACGTGAATTACTGGGGGGATGTGATGGCTTTATAGAAAAATTAAACAATACCCTATCTGGAGTAACTGGAGCATGACAGCTGGCAAAGTAAGTTGCTATAATGCATATGGACTGAAGAGCCTTCACAAAGGCAATACAGAATTGAAAATGTATAGGGCATTGAGTTAAGCCAGTGAACAACTAGTGAAATTTAAAATGGGTCTTAACTATGCTGTGTGCCTGCAAAATGAAAGCAGCATCTATGGTATGGAAAGGACACTATGCTCCACTGAAGAGGTTCTCACTAATGCCATCCACTCAAGAACCCATTCCGCAAAATAAGGACACAGTGGTCGTGACACCCCTTCACCCTGAGAACCCCTGCTTTATTGGTATCACACATGTACACCAGAGCGTAGATTAGGCTCACTTGCTACATTATAACTGTTCATCTGTGCTAATATTCAGGTTAACAGTCATTACCCATAGATATTTCTACACTCCACTATCATTTCTACAGGTTTTTTCCACAAGAAGATAAAACTACAATAATCTATTACTTGTCCATTGTTGTCTTAAATATATTAAGGATTCAGTCCTGCACCCCTTATGAGTGTAACTCAACTGAAGTAAAAAATAAGCATGCACATGCAACAACTGCAAGAGTAGGCATGAACATCAATGATTCTTCTGAACTGGACTGGCTGAATTCCATCAGAGGAGGGAAAGTGTCTCAAGATATGGGAATTCTATTGATTTCTATACTTTAATTATATTCCTCTTCATTAACTAACTGGTATTTATTTCCTCAGTGTAGGTTGCAGTATGCATCTTCTTGAAAAGTGTACTGCCAAACAACTAGACATGAATAGAAACTGATCTTTTGAAGATAATATTGAAGAAACAGCTACTGTTTCTGTGAATTTCTGCAACTGACCCTAAAACTTGAATGCTCAAACATTTGTTTAAACAAAGGCTGTAGTTACATAGCTAACTATGTAACAATGAGTAGGCTATTCAGTGACTGAGTTATTTAAACAATATAGCTATCAATCCAGCTCAGATGAGCTTCTAAGTATTAAGGCTTCAACAACCCCATATCAAAGTGTTAGAATTACATGAATATTATAAAGAAAAAGCTGTTTAAAAACAACCTATGTTCTCCAGAAAGATCTACTAAAAACTATTCTAACAAAACTAGAAAGATAAAGTTTAGAAGTTGGCAAACACCCAGAGACATTAGCATCCTATCCTACTGTAGCAAGACAGTGTGACTGAACACTAATTTAATTCTCCTTGGATGCAAATTTTAGTAAAACTGTAATAAAAAATCCTATTACTATAAGATGTTCCAAATAAACTCTAGACTCATATGCTGGAAAGTGGCCTTATAGTCAAAATCTTGAGAAAACATGAATTTTGCAGACTGAACTTTAAATTAGTGACAACATTCCAGATGATCTAACTGATTTCCCTGAAACTGACTCAAGAAAATACTATTTTCAGTATATTGCTCAATAGCTATTTTGGCAGGTCAGAAACACATTCAGGCTTTGCAATAAATTGCATGTATTTGAGTGCAGATAATTCATTCTCTAAAGCAGAAGCAGTGCACTCAAAGTAACTAGTGAGACCATTAATCAAGACTCCATATGAGAAACTCAGGGGAAAAAAAATGAGCACAACAATAAGAAGTTCAAATATAATATGGGGAGTGAGAATGCTCTGAAAACAAATAGGTCACATTTCAAGCAGTTGAAAAGGACAAACTGAAGAGATAATGGAACCGTAATATTTTTTAGTAGTGTTCACTTTATCACTTAGGAAAATTAACCGTTGGCACAGGACACAAGATTTTGATTCCTCCTCTCAACCCCCACCTATAATATCAATACTTCTAAGGGTAACACATGATAGATGGTGGCAGCAGCCTACATGAGAGAACAAGTTAATAGAATTGCAAAGCTAGAGATCAGTGTAATCATGAAGTCTAAGCATCAGGAACGGCTCCAGATAAAAATGTCAGGAATAGGAAGGGGGAAGAAATGTAGACAAGATTTATACCCCCGGCTTTCCCATGTATTTCAAATGGAGCCAGTTGTGTGAACAACTGTTGATTGTTTGAAAGCTACCAGATTTTCACAGCTGTGTACTAAGGGCATCCAAATTACAAGGCAATTGACCAGCACCCCTCTATCCCAGGTTATGTTAAAAGCACATTGCCCTACTACAGCCAATGCCTCTGAACCTACACCGATTGACCGCTCCTGTAGGTTTCCTAAACAGTTCTACGGGCAGTTTTCATGCAAAGCTTTATGTTGTAATGTCCGAGTACCGGATTATTGTTTCGGAGCGCTCACGCCACTAGAAATCAGGATGATCTGAAACACATGTCCAATGTCGTGTGTGCAAGTCGTGTTAACACAAACACGGACGTAAGCAGACACCAATGCAGCCGCATGCTCATCCACCAAGCTGCAACCAGCACCACCGCTCAGCACCAGGCAGAGGGAGGCAGAGAAAGGAAAGGTGAGAGGGAAACTCTGCAGCGGGAAAGAATAAAGCCCGACGAACCGAGGCAACAAACCAGCTGGTGAATGGAGGGAGGGCACCGTGCGCTTTGAATCAGCGCCTTCTCCCCCAGCCCTGCCTTGGCCCCCCCCGCCCCACAGCTCCCGGGGGAGGGGGCGCCGGGCCCCATTTTCACCCCCCCGGGACAGAACTACAACCCCCAGCCACCCCCACCCCGAGTCTCTGCTCCCCCCGCAGCCCCTCCCCCCCGGAGGGAGCACCCCCAGCTGCCGGAGGAGGCGGGGGACGGAGGAATCGGTGGGGGGAGGGGGGTGAAACGCTGCCCGCTCCCCCGGGGCAGCCCCTGCGCCAGCTCCCCGCGGCCGGGCCCGGGGGGGGGGGGACCCGACCCGACCCGCGGGGCCGAACAATGGGCGTCCGCGCCCCCTCCCCACTCACAGGGTCTTGGGCATCTCGTCCTCCATGGCTCCGCCGCTGCCCCTGCCGGCCGGGTCTCCGCGCCGCCCGCGGCCCAGTTCGCGCCTGGGGAGCCCGCGCGCCGCCGGCCCCGCGACGCCCACACGGCGGACAATGACTCCCCGACGCTCCTCACAAGATGGCGGCGGCAGGCGAAGGGGGCCCGGCGCGGGCCGGCCGAGAGGAGGAAGCAACGACGCATGCGCAGGAGACAGCCCGGCCTACCGGCGCCAGAGCGCAGGCGCATTACAAAGACCTCTGAACCAGTTCCCTCCGCCTGCCCGGCCACGGGCATGCGCACTACGTCTCACTTTCTCTCGCTGCTTCCGCCGGTTTCTTTTCTCGCCGCCTTCCCTCGGCGCATGCGCACTGCCCTGTGGTGGCTCTTCCTTCCTTTCCGGTCTCCCGAAATGTTACAGCAATCCGTTTCCGCCATGGCGGGCGGCGCGCGGCTACGGTTGGCGCCTCTGCGGCTATATTTAGCTCTAGGAAGGCGAAGGTTTAAAAAAAAAAAAAAAAAGAGCCGTGCGCCGCCCGGGAATCGAACCCGGGTCGCAAGAATGGGAATCTTGCATGATACCACTACACCAGCGGCGCCGATGGGATGAAGTGCTGGCTGCGGCGCTGATGAGCTTTGCAACTTAATTTAATTCTAACCTTTGATATTCATATAGCTTTGTGTGTGTAATACTGATGCAAAGAAGCTGTTTGCACACGTGTGTTCATTTCTGCTTTATAAACCCCAATAAGTCCCTAAGTGCAAATTCCATCATACCCTGTTAGGTATAATACACACATGCACTGCATATAATTATAAGTCTGCACAGTGTGAACATGCAATAGAGCTAATTATGTACCAAATGTTCCTCTCTGTAAATACAGAATTATATATATATGCATTGTGCAGAATAATTATGCTTGAGGCACCAACATTTAAGAGGTGCATATATGGACACCAGTGTGTAACTGGAATTGTATATTCACATACATGCCAACAGATCCAGGTACTTGTAAGAACATGCATTGCAGATATTTAGGTACAAAAACAAACATGCAAATGAATGATAGAGTATTACATATTAAAATGTAATTGCACGTATTTCATAATATATTCAAAGGTACATGTAAGATAATGAAAAGGTAGAAGCACATTTGCAAATGCATTTATTCCTATTAATACATAGGCAAAAATATTTCTATATATAAAGTATCTGTCAGTGTAGAAGCATATATATATATATATATTACACACACAAAGATGGCCCTAATCCTGAAAGATCCACGCATATACGTAACTTTATTTACTGTGTGTGATGTTAAACAAGTGTGTACGTTAAGTGTGTACATTCAGTTGACGTCAGTGGCACTCTGTGCCGGTGGTAAGGGGCCACTCATGTAGCTTCAGTTGCAGGACTGGGGCCTTGACAGTTTAAAACAGTACAATAATGTTTGCAAATTCTTCACACGGCTGCACCCAGGCCTATCTGGCTCTGACCAGCTCTTCTGGGACCCTCAGGGGCCCGCACTCTGCCCCCTCTCCTGCCATCCTGCTGTTCCCCTCACCCCCCCCCCCCCCCACATCTGCCCCAGGGCAGCCCCCCCTGGTCCCCCTCCGGCCTCTCCCCACCGCAGCGGGGCAGCGAGCGCTGCGCACGGACACGCCCCCCCCCGACCCAGCCACCGCCCGGGGAGATCGCGGCGGCGCGGGGAGGGAAGGAGGGGAGCGCCGTGCAGCCAGCCAGCCCTGCCCGCCGCGGCCATGCGGAGCCGCCTGCCCGCCGCGCTGCTCCTGCTCCTGGCCTGCCTCTGGCGGGGGGCGCCGCGGGCCAGCGAGCTGCGCCAGCCGCCCGGCCGGATCGGTGAGCGCGGGGCGAGGGGCGCGGCGGGGGGGATGGATGCCGGGGATCGGCGGCACGATTGCTGGGGCCAGCAGCGGCGGGGTCTGGCGGACAGGCACTGGGGGGCGAGCGGAGCGCTGGGGACATCCGGGGCTAGGGACCGGGCCGAGCAGAGCGGGGTCCGTGCAGCCCCTGCTGGGGGTGCCTCACCTAGCCTCTGCCTGCAGAGCCAGCCCGGCCTCAGGCCTCGGGCTCTCCCGCCCTCCTGCTCGCGGAGTGGGGTCTGCGATCTGCGCCTGGAGGTGGCAGATGCATCATAAACTTCCCACCTACTGCCAGCCGGATCCCCCACTCTCCGGATCCCCCCTCCTACTGCCAGCCAGATCCCCCACTCTCCGGATCCCCCCTCCTACCTACTGCCAGCCGGATCCCCCACTCTCCAGATCCCCCCTCCTACTGCCAGCCGGATCCCCCACTCTCCGGATCCCCCTCCTACCTCCTGCCAGATCCCCCTCCTACTGCCAGCCGGATCCCCCACTCTCCGGATCCCCCCTCCTACCTACTGCCAGCCGGATCCCTCATCCTACCCCCTCCTACCTACTGCCAGCCGGATCCCTCATCCTACCCCCTCCTACCTACTGCCAGCCGGATCCCTCATCCTACCCCCTCCTACCTACTGCCAGCCGGATCCCCCCTCCTACCTATTGCCAGGCGGATCCCCCATCCTGTTTTCAGACCCTGTCTTTCAAGCCAACTGTCAGCACACAGGCAGTGTGCATAAAAACATAATTATCCGAGAGCAGCCTGGCGTTTTGAGCAGGCAGGAGCCATGGTTTTGCATCCACCCACTAAAATCCTATAGATCCAGCCGGGCAGGCGCGTTAGTCTGTGTACAGCAAAGACAAGGAGAGTCCTGTGGCACCTTAAAGACTAACACATTTAATATTCGTAGACATAAGCTTTCCAGAGATATCAGCTCTCTTCTTCAGAATCGTATAGGTAGCCACAACATTCAGAAAATGCCCCACAGTTCATAGACAGGGGAATTCCCGTCCGTCTGTAACAAAAACCTAGGTGAAACCCATGTGATGTTGGCTGGCTGTCTGGTTTTGAAGTTCATGTGAGTCTGTTACTGAGCTTTGAAATACTTGCTGGATTCAGAGTTATGTATTAACTTTGTTGCCCTTTGGATCCTATAGTCCAGCAGTTTCATACCCCTAAGTGATGTAGCTAAGTTGACTTAACTTTCCAGTTTAGGCCAGTCCTTAGAGAGTGACACGCAAACCGTCAGGAATGTATTATACTAGTACCTCCTACAACATATCAGTGTGTTGTTGTCTGAATAGCCCAAGGGCTTGTCAACACTTAAAATGGTACAGCAGCACAACTACGCGGCTGCACCCACACCACTGTAGTGCTCCAGTGTAGATACTAGCTACACGGATGGGAGTGCTTCTCCCATCGGCATGGGTAACCCACCTCCCCGAAAGGTGGTAGAACATTTCTGGCATCCTAGCGCTGTCTCCACTGGGGGGAGGGGGGGTTAGGTCAGTATAGCTAGGTATCAGGGGGTGTGGATTTGTCACACCCCTGAGTGGCATAGTTAAGTTGACAATTCTCTACTGTAGACCAGCTTTTGGAATAGTTTCCTGCTTCTCCCCAGTTAATATGCAGCTGAAGGGCTGTGGTTTTAAAGAATTTAGGGTGGGATTTTCAAAAGCACATGGATTGAGACGCACAAGTTACGTAGGCAGTTTTGAAAATTCTACCCTTAAAATGAAAACAACTAAGTCCCCATAGTCCAAACGATAGAGACAGCGCTGGAGGAAGAGAGCCACAACTGACACTAACATGAGAGCTGCCTGAATTCAGAGACTTGGAATGTATCTGCGGAAATGAACTAAAATGACTTCCTTCTAAAATGTCTCTTCAGCCATTATCGGAGCTGGTATTGGGGGCACATCAGCAGCCTATTTTCTACGCCAGAAATTTGGGAAAGACCTACAGATTGATGTGTTTGAGAAAGGCACAGTGGGAGGCCGTTTGGCTACTATAAATGTGGAAGGAAAAGACTATGAAGCAGGAGGATCCATCATCCATCCCCTTAACCTACATATGAAGCATTTTGTCAAGGAGCTAGGTATGTGAGTTTCTCCTGAAGAGTAAATACAATACTGTGTTGGATGTGAATACAGGGGTGTATTCCATCACATCTGCCCAGCTAACAAAACTGTTTAGCATCTCCTTGGTTTTGAGGCTGGCAAGCTTCAGTTTGTTGATTGTTATAAACAAAACCAATCGTGTACTACTCAGGATGTTATTTTGGGTGGGTTTTGACCTCTTGGTTTCTGTTTTTAAATTTTTTTGCAAGATCCTTTTGTTCCTTCTAAGTTTTTAGGTACTGTTTTTGTCCTCTTGACTAAGTGGGATGACCACAGCAAAATATTGAAATGTATTGTAACAACTCCATGCACTTCCTAGTTATTGCAATACTGTACACCACAGCCAATCTCAATATCAAAGCCACGTGTAGGCTAGAACTCATAGCTTCCCAATACAAAACACAGGGCCATGGTGCTTGAGCGGAAAGGGAATCTCTGTTAGCAACTCAGGACCTGTTTGAGTAGCTTTGATTCTATCCAGCCAAGGACAATACTGAACATACACACGATCCTGCTCATTACATTATCATTTACTTGAGTTCAAATAATCCTGGTATAATCTTAGAGGAAGTCATTTTGAACTCCTGCACTCTTAGGGCACTACTCAAATTTTCCAGAGGCAGCTTTGTTGCTAAGATTTTAAAAAGGAAATAATAAAAATCTAGATAGACAGTTTGAACTGAGACATCAGAATTATTGCACTTGTCATTGTTCATACTGTTGCACCTTTTATGCTTCCCGAAGCAGTACAGTGCAATAGATAGACCTGTTCCTTTTGAAATTATGCCAGCAAGCCCTGTTAGATTATGGTAGATATGTCTCCCTTTTGCAGGACTGTCTGTACCTGAGAACCATGGTGGCCTTATGGGCATTTACAATGGAGATGAGTTTGTATTTGAGGAGAGTAGCTGGTACATTATCAACATTCTGAAACTTCTCTGGCATTATGGACTCAACCCACTGCGAATGAACATGTGGGTGGAAGATATCTTGGATAAATTTATGAGGTAATGATGTAATCTGTAAAGCCTGAACTAAATGACTTGTCCTACTGCAGTGATAAAAAACTGGTAGATACTATCAGTGGTGATGAATGCTATGGAAAAAAATATTAATAAAGATGGGGTAGTTCAGTTTTTTTCTTGCCCCTCTTTCTGTTTCTCTCCTGTGATCTTTCTGGGTCTTTTTTCCTATGACAGTATGTCGCACTATAGCGAGGGCAACCCAGGACTCTTTTCTCATGGCAGTGGGGTAATCTCTATAAGTAGTTTTTGTTGCCTGCTCTTTTTACTTTTTAAACCGTTCTAATTAAAACAGGATTAGAGTTTAAACAGTGCTACTTTGTAACAGTAAGCCCAAACACAGCAATCACCACTTGTACATGATACAATGTAATCCAGCCAATATCATTTTGTGCGAAAGGGACCATCAGTACAATTTGCCCTAATGTTGTGTCCATCACACTGGCATTTGGGCGCATAAAACACAGAAGCAGGCATTGATTTGTAACGGCCTGCGGTGAGCAAAAGTACTCATCCACTAGGAAAGAAGTCAGAAAAATTATGAAAAGCTACAACAGGGCTTTTTTTTAGTTGTAAATGTATTTAGCTAAGGTTTGGCTGGAAAGATGAGCCTCGTTATAAAGGTTCAGAGATTCTGATGGTCCCACCACTGGAAGCACTCCATTGAGAATCCCTTGGCTCCAGTTCCCAAGAACGAACCTCCAAGGACTATTGGGAAGAGCACCATAGCTGATCTCAGTTGTCAAGAGGGAGTAGTGGGACAGAGACAAAATCGAAAGTGGCCAGACCCCTCCTCATATTGATCTTTGTAGAGAAAATGGAAAACTTGAAGTACACCCAGAAATTTTGCTGTTGGTGTAAATGTTTTTCATTTACAGTAATTCACTGACTGCAAGTCAATTGTTTTGTGCTAATTTGTATAGTCAAGATTCTTCTTTTAGTTATTGACTTATATGTCTTTCTCCTTTTGGATAAAGAATCTACCGCTACCAGTCTCATGACTATGCCTTCAGCAGCACAGAGGGCTTGCTTCATGCACTCGGAGGGAATGACTTCATCCAAATGCTGAATCAGACCATTGATGAGACTATGCAGAAAGCTGGCTTCTCCCAGAAGTTTATCAATGAGGTAGTTACTCCGGCAATGAGAATCAATTACGGCCAAGGTACCAACATTAATGGTTTTGTAGGTGAGTGTTTAATTGTCTTCCCAAGCTTACGTATCTGTTTCTGCTGACAGATGAAACTATCATTAAAGGGCTGGGTGTTGTAATCTTTGCTGTGTTACAGTGAAAATTCTGGTTTCATTCGTAGCTTCTTGCTTCCCGGATTTGGGTGGGCTTTAAAGGCCCCTAAGGAAAGGGGAATTACTTCCGTTGCTCAACAGTAACTTTCTCACTGTAATATTTTGATAGGAAAGCAAACTGTTCAGTTGCTATTTGGTACCATTATTTTTCAGCGTGTTTTGTGTGTCACTTTCCAGTCGCAGTCCTATAGTTTTCTTAACTCCACTTTACCATTCTAGCAGCCCTGAGTGAAGATCAATCCCGTCTAATTCAGTGAATGGGATGTTAGGACAATGTGTTTGGAATTTCATTCTCTTCCCTGGCAGGTGCGGTGTCTCTGGCAGGTGTAAACTCTGAACTCTGGTCAGTAAAAGGTGGCAACAAACTCGTCTGCACTGGCCTTCTTTATGCTTCCAAAGCCCAATTCATCTCTGGCACGGTTATTTCTGTAGAGGAGAGAACGCGGCCCAAGCGCACAGGTGAGGTGCACTCGCTTTCTTTGGAAGTAAGAGGCAAAGCCTTCAAAACTAGAGATCGGCATATGCTGAAACATTTGCATGCCAATCTCAAGAGTGGGAACATCTGGTATTCAGATCACTATATTCACATACGGCCCGTCTGATTTTTAGGCTCCTTATACGGGATCAAATTGGGCACCCAAAAATCACTAGTCTGAAAAACTTGTTCAGATTATTTCAGTAAAGGATCCAGCGTGCAACATAGACATATAAGTCAATAACTAAAAGAAGAATCTTGACTATACAAATTAGCACAAAACAATTGACTTGCAGTCAGTGAATTACTGTAAATGAAAAACATTTACACCAACAGCAAAATTTCTGGGTGTACTTCAAGTTTTCCATTTTCTCTACAAAGATCAATATGAGGAGGGGTCTGGTCAGATTATTTCAGTAAAGGATCCAGCGTGCAACATATGAAGCAAAAGTTCTTAGCCCCATAACGAAAATTCCCCTCTGCTTTCCCCACCAAAACAATTCTCATTTACAAAAGGAAAAAAAGATTTACACTCATGCCCTGTTGCCAGGAGAATTCTACATTTTCTTAAATATTTTCTTTTTTCAGGAGGTACAGTTAAGCTGTATGAAGTGAGCTACAATGCTACATCAGGGCCTGCTACAGCCATGTATGATATAGTTCTCATTGCTACACCCCTGAATCGTAAAATGTCCAGCATCACTTTCCAGAACTTTAACCCTGCCATCCCAGAGGTCTCAAACCATTACCATCAGACGGTGGCAACTTTTGTTCATGGGTGCATAAATGCATCCTTCTTTGGCTACAAGGACCCGTCCCACTTTCATTTATCTGGCATTTTCACAACAGAAAATACCAAACTTTTTATCAACAGTTTAAGTGTTGTATCTCCTGTCCAAAACGGACAAGAGGAATTGAAGCAACCGATCGGACCTGCTATTTGGAAAGTGTTCTCAAAAGAATCTCTTACCAAAGAGCAAATCAGTTTGCTTTTCTCATCCTATGATTCTGTGAAAGAAAAGAAATGGCTGGCTTACCCGCATTACACTGTCCCCAAGAAAAGCCCACCTCTAATCCTCCATGATAGAATATACTACCTTAATAGCATAGAGTGGGCAGCAAGTGCCATGGAGATGAGCGCCATAGCAGCCAAAAATGCAGCTCTCCTTTCTTACCATCACTGGAATGGAAACATGGACATGATTGACCAGGAGGATTTAAATGAGAAACTCAAAACAGAGTTATGAGTTTCACGCTGATATGAGCCACAAAACGCTGTGGCTGATGGAAGAGTTTCGATTGCCCAGAAGAAATGTATGATGGAATTGATCAAAGGCTAAATCTTTCTTGCCCACTTTACTGTTAAAAATGAATATATGGAAATATTTTTTCTGTAGCCCGATGCACTCATCACAAATGTTACCTATCACAATAGTGAAGATGGACAAATTCCAGAGGTGTCAGATTTTTTAATTGATCCTTCCCCTATATATTCTGCCCTCAGTTCAGGAAAGCGTTTAAGCATGTGCTAAAGCCCATGCCTATTCAAGATAAGCACTTCAGCAAGTTTTGAAAGCTAAGCACGTGCTTAAGTGCAGTCCTGAATAGCGATATGTTCCTGAATCAGGACCTGTTTATATGTAATCAGTTAGGCCCCAATCTTGCAGACACTTAAGCATGTGATTAAGTATTTGGCAGGCTACAGGCCTTAGTTCTGTGATTTGTGTGAGGGTTTTATACAGCAATGAGGGAGGGAGAAACTCTTAAATATAGGAAAATGGCAGATGGATGTAGAGCCAGGCATACTAGTCATTTTAATTTTTTTTTTTTTAAATGAGAAAATCAAATTCTGAAACTAGCTTGTAAGTGGCTGTCTGCTCACATGTTACTGGCTCACCTCATTTCCAACTGCTAACCCATGTTAAGTGGAGTACAAATTAATTCCATGGTTTCCTAATATCAGATTTCCTTTTAAGCAATTGCTTTCGTTGCCAAAGGGGTCTTATGCAAGCAGAATGGCCTACCCTTTGAAAACTCCTCTCCTAAATTTCCAGTTGACTGTGTGATTTAGTAAGAATTAAAATTAAATCCCCCCCAAAAAAAGAAATCTTCAAAACCAATTAAAGTGTGGACCAGTTTTGGTCCATGTGCATGTTTTGTAACGACACTGTTTTATATCATTGTCCTCCCAGCTTTATTGTAACCTTAACAGCCAAATCTGCAGTATTAGGTTCTGCAGCACAAACCCGGAATATAATCTGAACAGTGAATGTGGCCTCCTCCCGGCTGAGATTAATATGCGGCTCTGAACACAGCCACAAAGAAGTGCAATTGTATTTTTTAAAGTTTATTCAAGGCGGCTGCCACTCAGATATTTTCCAACCAATGCTGCGCCATCCTGATATCCCTCTTGCAAAACCCAACCACCTTTGGAAACTTACTTTTTTGACAGTGTAAGTACACAGTAAAAATGGGCCTCAATAGTGATCTGACACGGCATATATTAAACACTACTGTAATTTGTTTTAAAGCATGCTTTTAAGATGAGTGCATCCAGGAGAGTGTTCAAGAGGAGCGCGAAATGAAAAATTATATAGAGGGCTACAGGAGAATGGGAGATAGTAGAAATGCTACACATGCTGATAAGCACATTAATAGAATAGAATCCTAACTAATCAAAGTGGTTGGGGGGGCAATAGAAACGTTATGAAAGTCAGCTGTCAGTAAAATCACAAAGATATGCCGGCCATGCAGTAGAAAGGGAGAATTAGAATAATTTCAGGCTTTTACTTTGTAAATTGTAAGCAATGTCTCATTTCTTTTGATTGCACATCTTGTATAAATTCTTTGGCTTATAGGAAATGGGGGTCTAGAGACATTTTTTTACAAGTCAGGCTAATTTAAATGTTGTGTATGGGTGTTTAATTCTGGGTAGCTTTCACAGACTTATCAAGCACAGTAAATCTAACAAATTTAACTAAATCTTATTTGCTTTAAATACCATACCAGAACTCCAGATCAGTTATGCACTGTTTGTAGAAATACAGGGTTTTCAGTGATCAGTTGCTTATTCAAAATCAGGCTGCTTTAACCAATTAGTAAGCTGCAGTCCAAAAGTAGCTTAAAGAAAGCGATACTCAATACTTAGCATACATTTATATTGCTGGTTTTTACTTATAACTCTACCTACTATGTAATTTCAACAGAAATTCCAGGTGCCTAGTTGAGCACTATTAATTTGACAAATACCACATTTGATTGAAACTTTTATATCGGCTACAAAAGCTAAGATGACAAAAACCAAGAATATTGTTTTCGGTTTTACTTTGCGCCTTTTCATAGTCCTTCACCTACCCTCAGGCAATGTGTTGCTGAAACGACATCAGGAGGGAAAGAACCTCCAACCCTGTTCTTAAAAAAAAGGAATCTTTTAAAAGTGCTCTATCAAAAAGGAATTTGGTTTAAAAACCATTGATAATGATGTTTTTAATTTGGGGCTCTTATTTTGTAAAAATAAACTTAATGGAAATACTTCACTTGTCCTTATTGAAAAAAATCAACACTTGTTCTTCAGCCATTAATTATTCCCAAAGGCTTTAAATCCTTGCAACGCTAATAACCTGAAACTGATTAGGATCCTGAGCTTGCAAACGCTTATGGATGTGATTAGGCCCATTGATTTCTCATAAGATTGCCTTCCACTATTTATGCCTTCTTTATTGTTTGCATTTCTCTCAGAACTGTGTGCTTTTTAAACTCACTTTTACTAATCTGCATTCTTATTAGCAACATAAAGACATTTGCTTAACATGATTTGAATATCATTCCAGCTGAATTTTCTATGCTTAAAGTAATAGATAAAAATTTCTTCAAAACTACCAGAGTAGAGAGTGGTATTGAGCGGCAAGCTGCATCAGGGGCTTGATCATCCTTTAAACAGTGGATGCATTTCCTGGGAAGATTGGCCAACCTTGCTACTTTTTAGACCTATGCCATCATTTTTGCTTCCATGAGTCGTATGTCTGTGCCTTCTTCTCTACAGCCACGGAACCTTCCTCTTTCATGCAAGGAAAGTTTCTCAAGTCTCTGTACAATCATTTTTAAAAATTTATGTTAATACTAGATAGTGATAGTTTAATCGTTTGAAGATCCTTAGGATTGGCATATTCTGTCTTCAGGATTTTTTTTAAAAGTCTTTTTCCAGTAGTAGTAGTCAATATGTCTCTGAAAGTTATTCAGGCATAATGGAACTAGTTTTTATTTTTGTATAATTAAATAGGTGCACCTATTTATAAAGCAAAGGGTTGAGGCAAATGCTTCAGCCAAGCCCTAGCATAGTAAAGGATTTCATTTTTAGAGAGGTTTTGCACCTCAGTACTAAAATGAAGATATGAATCCCACAGCCAGAGACCCAATTATCTGCTGCTGTAACTCCACTATCTCGAAATAGATGAGAAAACTGCCCACGCTGCAGTTCATCTATTGTACATGTTATCATCTACACTGGCAAACAAGGCTGGAATCATGATAGACACGACTTCATTTTTTGGAGTGGTGGTCTAAGTCTTGTTTGAGAATTTTTAATCGATGTTAAGTTTATTAAAAATATTTGGGAACCCCTTGCTGAGTTATAGTTGTCCACGACAGTAAATACACTGCTGCTTGAACCACCACAATGGAGTAGATTTATTGATCTTACCACGACATAAGTCAAACCATGTTTAATGTTTTTGATCTGGTCATATGCTTTTAGGCTAAATCCTCCCCCACCCGACTCAGGAGAAAGGTAAGTAATACGGGACCTTTCTGCCCTAAAGACATTTAAAAATAGGCCAAAATGGATGGGAAAGAGGCAGTTTGAAATGCAGTGCTACTAGTAACAGTGCAAGAAAAGTTTCGCAGTCTACGATTCTGGCCTTTTTCTGCTGTGAAGGCTGTTGAGACCTGTTCCCAGACATTTTTCACTTGAAAGAATGGAAGGGAAAGATAAAAAGTATCTAGTCAGACTGGCCTGAAAGTTTGTGTATTAATAGAATGATCAAATAAAAAGGTACAGCTATTGTACTACCACAGCACTATATTCCTACAAGGCTCAGCTACTTATATTGCACTCAAGAGCCAAAACTTTCTGGAATATGCACAAGATATTTCCGCAGGCAACTGGCACCAGTTTTAAGAGGAAATTGAATTCATTTACTCAAGTTATGTTAACCATAACAAAATTTATTTAACAAAAATAAGTTTACATGAGGAATGCACAGTTCCTGAAGAATACTCTTTAGGAAACAGGACAACTAGACTTAAGAGGAGGTTTATGACAGCACAAGGCAGGAGTTCACAGGTTAATCTATACTCGTTCCAAGGCTTCCAGCATAATGATGCTGTTTCCTCGTATTACCTAAAAATAGGGAATATAAAAAGATTAGAATTCTATAACAACCAATGAAGTTTTGCAGAACTAGAGATGGGACAAAGATCAGGAGGATTTAAGACTACCAAAAAATCCCAGTTAGGAAGCGGTCTTTCAGCACATATATTTCTCCAGATTAGCTGTTCTGTAAACATGAACAGCAATTAACTTTGACCCATAAGCCATTCGGTGATTATTCAGTGCCAGGTATGGTGTGAACTGTCTTAATGTCCTAGAATTCAGCTTGTTCAGGCACATTTTCTAGCTGCTGCAAAATGGTGCTCCTCAGGACACTGGGGTTATAGCAGCAGGTGGGGAAAGAGTTTGAAATAAAGCCTCCTCCTCTAAAAATGTTCCAACCTATACCATCCCAACAGGGATGAAGAGTCTCTACTTACCACCATCCCGATATTGTTTTGTTGTCCACCTTGTGCCATCTCCACACACTCGTCTATCACTAGATTCATGAAGGGATCAAACCCTCGCAATATCCCTTGGACATGTCGGCCACCATTCAACTTCACTAGAAGAAATATTTGGTAAATAAAAAAAAGTTACTGGCATGCAGCTGTAGTACTTAATTTTCATGATTACAAAGAGATGGGAGCTTTAGAATGATCTTCTAATGCTATGATGGTTTGAAAAAAACTATTTAAGCATACCACATATGAAAGGACAATCACTTATTAGAACTAGCATTCCCCATGCCACAGGCTTCATAGGCAAAAATGAAGTATAATAATGAGAAAGGTGGCCAATATTAGCATATTGTGGGCTGATATTGCAGGTTTAATTACTCCTGCATTTTGAAGGGTAAGTTACATTAAAGCTTCATAGTAGTAAGGTAGTTGTGACCACTGATTGTCATGCTTTGTTACCTTGTACCCTTCTGGATCATCTTATACAGAGAGTGTAAACTCCTCTATTTGTTATGTGCTTGTACAAATGCTTAAAGTGAGGCTATTATTGGGGTCCTTAGGCCCTGCCACAGTACAAACAAGATTAACGCATTAGCCATGAGAAGTGTTTGTAGAGGTGCAGCCATCTGGACAAAACCATTTTTGTTGTTACTCAGTTCTTTAAAAGGAGACTGAAGATTCACAGAATATTTTTAGTCTGCCAAATGTGTATGTAAAATCATACAAATGTCCTTAATATGCATTCTCTTATGAGGTTGCAAACAAAAGTAATTGCATACTAGCCATTACTGGAGATCAGAAACCAATGCAATTAGCATGTTTGGCACCCTGCAGTCCTATTTCTGCTATTCAGCTATACTTTGACCAACAGGGACAAACACAGCAACCTCCAAAGCTACCTATTATGGTCCCACATACATTATCCAGCTGTATTAAAACTCTTTGCTACTGTATGCTGCACAATTCTATTAAGGTTCCATTGGAAAACAGCACAAACCCAGCAGGTTTAAGCTATTGACTCAAAGGTGTAACCAATTGGTTGACTACACTCTACACTTCTTAAAAACATTCAAGAAATATTAGCCAATCCTCTTGTCTCAAGACAAAACAGTACAATATGAAAAAGAGAGATATGTACCCCCCTGGGAAGCCAAATTCTTGCAGCATGTTCACCTTACACAGAAGATGTGTTCCAAAGATACAGATTTCAGCTGGCAGCATTTATAATATGAGTTCACAAGTTACAAAGCTTTCAATAAGTAACTAAAATCCAACCCACTAGCTAGCTGGTACCAGCTCCTTAACTTATCATTCTGTTCCTTCACCTTTGTTTTGGATACTAGCATTCTAGGTACTGGTCCATGAAGGTACCTCCCCAGCTTGCATCAGGGCAGAACATTAATATATTTTGCCCTGGAACGTTTCCTATTTCCTAATGCAAAAGCGGACACCAGTTTTGCAAAGCGCTGGGGGGTACTTGGCGGGTGAACAGACTGGTAGGACAGTACACATCCAGTTCGCATCGCTGGCAAACAGCGGCACGGAGAACACGAGTGTGAGCGCCAGGCGCAGGACGCCCGCTAACCCGGCGTGCACTGCGCCTCGGGGCTGTGCTCTGGCTAACCACCCAGGCGCTGAGTGCGGCCACCCCAAGACCTGCACACGGGAACGGGAAAGCGATACTTAGGCTGGGAATAAAGCGAGGCAGGGAAGTCACCCACGCGACAGCTTCTTGTCCATGAACCTGGAAGAACCAAGGGGAGAGAGGCGCGTTAAGACGGGCGGCGGGAGTCGCCCTGACACGCGCACAGCAGCAGCCGGGCACGCGGGGGGGGGGGGGGGGGGGGGGGGGGCACAGAGCGGTGCTGCTCTGCAAGGGGGGGGCGGGGACACCCCCCACAACCAACCGCACAGACGGGGGGGGGGAGGGGACCCAGAACCCGGCCGGGAGATTCCTGCGCCCGTGGGCAGCGCGTGCCCCATGCCCGCGCGGGGGGGGGGGGGCAGGGCTAACCCAGGGGGCCGTACCACAGAATGGGCCTCAGCCCCTCCCCCCGCGCAGAAGGGCCGCGCAGTGCATGCCGGGATGCAGGCGGAGGCGGCAATAACGGTGGGCCCTACTGAAATGGGGCCCCCTGCCCCGGGCCGGGGCCGGGGCCGGGGCCCGTCCCCGCTCGCTCCCCCGGGCGGTGCCGGATCACCCCCTCTCCCTCCCCGCGGCCGCACTCACTTCTTCAGCTCGGGCGGGTGCGCTTTGCTCATGGTGGCCGCTCACTCACGCTCCGCTCAGCCGCCTGGCGCGCCGTCCGCCCGGATCCCTCCAGCCTGTGGCGTCACCGCGTCCCGGCTTCCGCAGCCAATCCGGGCCCGCGCCGAGGCCGCGTGCTTGCCACCCGCAGCCAATGAACGATAGCGCCGGGAGCGCCTGCGTATGACGTCACTAACCCAATCAGCATGATCCCCTGCGTGTGACCTCACTAACCCGCCGACCAATGAGGGGCATGCCGCTTGCTCTCCCCCGCTTCCGCAGCGCATCAGAGAAGGCACGTGGCTCACCTTCACCGTATTCCTCAGAATAGAGGCCACCTCTACTTTTAAAGAAGCAGCAGTGGGAGCAAGGTAGTTTTAAAACGGGCACTGAGAGCAGATAACCACAAGGCCAACTCAACACATGGCCGGACTTACCATTGCTGCTTAAAGACTGAAGCACCAAAAATAATGATGCGCGGCTCCACAAGGCAATACGCTCCTCCATATTGCCAGTGCCTTCAGCTACCCCTCTAAGTTTGTGGTTGCACCCTATTAACTGGGCTTACTCACTTGTAAAAATACATGACGTCAGCTACAACTAGGCCTGGTGGGAACTTCAAAGTCTGGAGCCAGAGCCAGACCAGCCCAAGCTCAGGAGGCTTGGATCCAGGCTTCTGGTTCGGCTCATTAAAAAAGTTAAAATGCAGATGCAAATTCGGGTTTCGAACACATCCAAAGTTTGGCTTGCTCTCTGATTTCCAGCTGCCAAATTCTAAAGAAAGTGGTAGCTGAAAAACAATCAGAAATTTCAGGCGAAACCTTCCATACATTTGCTCATCCCTTTCATCACTCTGCTTATATGTTACATCCCTGTCCTGTTTATTTAGATTGTAAGCTCTTTGGGGCAGGGACTCCCCTATTTTGTTTGTGCAGCACCTAGCACAATGGGGCTCCATTGTGCATTGTCCCCCACTACAATAAACATGATTAATAATAACCTTGTCCTTTGGTTTCAAGGCAGCAAGTTGGAACTAGAGCTGTTTGAAATGTTAGCAGTGAAACCCACTGGCTATAGCTATAATACAAAATGAAGAGCGCAGGCTAGCCAAACACTTTATAATATATACAATCCAAATCTAGCACTTCTCACTGTGTAGTCATGATGAGCTTTGTTGTAAGTAAAAATACAGCATTTTCATCTAAAATTTATTTTTGAATCAAACTTTTAGAAAATAGATCAGTTTTTAAAAGGACAGAACAAAATGGTTGTGTTAATTATAGCTGTTCACAAGAAGGTACAAAACAGGTCATTCAACTCACAATAAATAGAACCACCCTAGGATATTCACTCCAGTGTGTCCAGCCACAAAGACAGGGCACGGTGGTGCTGCTGCTGTTTATTGGATGTCATTTCCCCCTTTTATTCTGGTCTCTGTGTATTGTGCTCATTTCCCTTGAGGATCAGATTTAGAGCTGTCTCCTCCTGTAGCTGAGTTGCTCCACATTTAAGGCAGCCAGCAATACTGCTCTGTGTCTCAGGAGTGCGTTAAGCTTGCCCCAGCATTCAAACCAAGTTCCTCTGCAGTGCTCCATGTCTCTACAGCTCTGGGGAAGAACAAGATCTGAAATCCACCTCAAGTCTGAGCTGCAACATGCTGCGGAGTCTGATTGTGGGCTGACTTACACAGCTGTAAATCCATTACTTTAATAGAGGGACTCCTGATTTATGTTGAGCTGAGGGAGAACAGAACAGAACAGAGACAGGCTCTCTGTGCAGTTAATTAGGTACATCAGGTCAAAAAGGAGGAGAGATTGCACCTATTAATACCTTCAGTGGTTGTTTTGCAGAGGCTCAGCTGAGGGCAGTTATTTATGCCTGCTGCATGGAACAAAGTACCTGGTATAACTTTTAATGAGAGACTTCGGGCCCTACTCCGCTATTCCTTACACCAGTATAAATCAGAAGTAACTCCACTGAAGCCAATAGAGTCAAACTTGTGTAAAACCAGCAGGAGTGCAGCATTAAGTGGTAGTGCCATTCCTTTTCAACAGACCACGCTACTTCTTGTGACTCATTGCTTCTAGAGAGCCCATACTGGGCTATGTGACCCTGCTCTCTTAGTAGAATTAAACAGTCATTGCAGGCTTGGTAGCTGATGAGGTCAGATGAAGTCAAGGGGGCTGATTCTTCACGCACTTGCACTGGGTTTACACACAGGCACATCTCCATTTATTCCAGTGCAATTACTCCTGATTTATACCAGTGTGAGTGGCAATACAGGCCCAAGATGTTTTAACTACAGAGACTTGACCTACCAATTCAAAAATATTCTCCCTGCCTTCCTCGTCTCCTCGTGGAAGAAACATTGTAAGAGAAACAGATTGATCATCTAATAAATTGCACACACTCCCTTTCAAATTGTTTCTTCCAGCTGCGAAAGGCATCTGCACTAGAGGGATAAGAACCTGTCAGCGCTAGATGATCAGGTCTGCAGATGTGAGAGCAGCCGAGGAGGGGGGATTGTCCCCAAAGCATTTTAAAAAAAAAAATCACAACAGTCCAGGAAACAAGTGAGGCTGGAACACTGGATCTTTGAACTCCAGGGCATGAGTTCAAATCCAGCCCAGTGGTAGTTTCACTTCAAACCCTCCTAGCCCATCACATCGCCACCATGAATAGGACATGGAGACTGGACTTTCGGAGCCAGATCCTCAGCGAGCTCACACTGGCATTGCTCCACTGACACTGATGGAATGACACCGATTTACACCTGCTGAGAACCCGGCACTTAACTCCTGCAGGGCACCACTGAAGCATGTTGGTTAAAGAGCACTGAGGAACCTTGCATTGCTGTTATACCTGTCCTAGGGACAAAGGCCCTTCACGCTCCAGGCCTGTCAAACTGGTGCCTTCCTGCAGCCCTACATTCTCTACAACCGAGGGAAGTCGAGGTCAGCAGAGGACACTGCTATCATCAGCAAGGTCTGTACATACACTAACCATTAACCGCTTGAGGACTGGGGCCAAGTCACTGGTCTCTCCTCAACTGGTGACACTCCTTCAATCAGTCCCAGACCACCAAGCACTTAAACCAAAGCAGGCCTTGAATGGACCACTGCAATACTCTGAAAATATAAAATCACCCTTATCATCCGTTTTCATTCCTCAATTTCCCACACGAATCTCCATGGACACGTCTCTCTTTTAATAGAAACTACATGTCTCCCGCTCTCCCCCAAAACAGACACAGATTTATTGTGCAATGGCTGCCAAAGTCTCCTTCATTTTCTTGGTCATGCTGGGGATGAGATGCACATGATCGTCCACGCACTTCATTATGCAGCTCTCCAGCTGTTGTTTCACCTGCTGTTCCTTGCTCCCTGAGTCCAAGGAGTCTTTGGCTTTATCGTTACAGTGCATGGTGCAGCGAGCCAAGCGGTCCTGCAAATGAGAATTCAGGACAATCAGAGGTTCACATGGCTGTAAGCAAGAGCAAAATGCATTGGGGGGGCGTATGGGCTGGACAAACAAGCTCTGAGACTGTAATCTAAGAGATGGACGTCATGCTTTTGAGGACACAGAACAAAATTATTTATAATGGAGGGGATGGAAGAAGAATGAAGCCTGATGGAGGCTGGAAGTTCATCACCCTTTGCGATGAGACCTCCAACTTCATTTTGCTTAGGCTACCAAACAACTATGAGATGCTATGTGATGATCTACATGCAATAAGTTGGGCGGCGTGTCTCAGCCTGATTCATTGATTCCATGGCCAGAAGACACCCTTGTGATCATCTAGTCTGACTTCCTGTATAACACAGGCCAGGGGACGTCCCAAAATCATTCCTAGAGCAGATCTTTCTGAAAAACATCCAATCTTGATTTAAAATTGAGGGTGGTGGAGAATCCACCAGAACCCTTGGTAAGTGGTTCCAATGGTTAATTACTCTCACTGTCCCAAGTGGCCAGCAGTTTACTTCAAGACCGAGGACTGAATGATGTGTGTTTGACACAGAGTATTTCACCTCTAGGTTCTCAGTACCAATCAAGCTCAAGTCAGCTGCAGTTTAGACATGTTGCAATGGCTGTGTGAAGTGCTATGGGAACTGGTCTCAGCCCAGTTCCTAGCAGGTGCCCCTTTCATTAAAAACGCTGTACCAATCCTAGCACCCCATTGAGGTTCTCAGGAGAGAGGCCAAGGCCTGAACGCCCTTGGAGATCACGTTGTTCTCTGACCCCAAAAAGCAGCCCTTCTGGAGCAGGACAGAGTCAAATTCAGTAGCGTGGCAAAGAGAGGAGGATAGTCCTGTGGTTAAAACATAGATTAGGACTTGGGAGACCTGAGTTTAAGTCCCTGCTTGGCTACAGACTTCCTGTGTGATCTTGATCACATGATACAGACTGTCTGAGCCTCAGCTCCCACTCTGTAAAATGAGACCAGAGCTGCCCTACCTCATGGGGGGTTGTGAAGATAATCACCTTAAACAGACTGGGAGGCTTTCAGACACTACGCTAATAGAGGCCATAAAATACCTAAGACAGATCAAGGCTTTCCCTCTGCCTACTCTGTAGCTGCTCCACGGACAGAGAACTCCAGCCTCTTCACGTTTCAGACTAGCACCTTTCACCAGCACTAGAACTGGAGCATTGAAAAAAAAAAATCTATCCAAACAATACACGTGCTCTTTGCAGGACGTTCTCTTCCTGGGGACCTGAGCGTTCAAGCCTGGTGCTGCAGAATGAGCCTGAATTTAAGACAGAGCTGAACCCTGATTATACACTTACAGCCCTTCCCTTCTCCAAAATGAGATACCCCGTTCACTTTACAAACTCTCTGCTTTGGGCTGTCCCCCTTTGCTCAGATGACTTGTGCAACGGGGTCGGGTGTAGCCCTGGCTCACCCCAGACCCATGTGCATCCACTACAATCCTCTGTGCATGGCTTGAGACTAAACCACACTAGCTGAGGCTCCGGAGAAGAGTCCCCGAAGAGCTGGGACCCAAGAGACCTTTGCCCATCACCACTGTCAATGCTATTTCCCCAGGGAACGACAGTGCTAACCTGCGCCGGGGTCACCGGTCACCTTCGTCTCACCTGAAACCTCTCCAGCTCTTGGGTGACGACGGCCTGGGCCTGGGCCAGAGGCGCGTGGCAGCGCTCGATGCAGTGGTGGACCTGCTGCATGGAGGCCTTGTCGTTCTTGCAGCAGTCGGCGCTGCACCGGAACATGTGACCCTGCAGACAGCAGGAAGCAAAGTTGACCGGGATCAGGCGGAGGGCGCCGGGCTTTTCCAAAGCTGTGGCCTTGCATTTGAACCCCCTCCCCCATACACACCCTCCATTCAGTGGAGGGCTGGGGGGGGGGGGGGAGGGGGGGGGCTCCTGCGTATATTGCAGACCTCCCACTAGCAGGGGTTTACAGAACCGGCTGGCTTTGACCCCCAACCCGACTGACAGGCAGTTTGCCCCGGACGGCTTCTTTGAGGGTTCCCCAAACCCAGTGGGGCTGCAGCTCGGCCCAGGGGCCGGATGTCCCGCGCTCACCACTTGAAACCTTGGAAGGCATGACGCTGCAATGGGGGCGGGCAGAGAAGACCCCCCCCCCTCCTCCTCCTCCTCCTCCTCCCCCCCCATGCGTGGAGAGGTGCAGACCTTCAAACGGCCCCTGCAATGGGGGGGGGGGCCGGGCACAGCACTGACCCTTCCCCGCCCCCATTCGGGGAGGGGTCCAGATCCCTGTGCACGCACTTCAGCGGGGAGGGGGCAGCCCCCACTGAGCCCTGGGGGTGCAGGCAGGGCCCCTCCACACAGACAGAGGGGGGTGGAGGAGCGGGGGGGGGCAGGCTTGGCCCCCGGTTTCCTCCCCCCCTATTTGAGCCCAGACCCCGACGCCCTCATTGCAATGGGTCAGAAAGCGGGGAGGGGCAGGTAGATCTGGGGGGCAGGAGAATGGGGGGGCAGCATAGAAGCGGGGGCTTGGGAGGGGGGACCCCCCCTCCGCTACCTGCATCTTGCGGATGTTCTCCCTCTCCAGCCCCTGCACCATGCTGTCCACGGCCGCCTGCATCCTGCTCTGCTGAGCCTCGGCCATGCCGCCCGCCGCTGCAGCCTGCCCCCGAGCCGGCCGGCCAGCGCCCGCCCGCCCACGTGGGCCAGAGGACAGGCCACGCTCCGCCCCGCCCGGCCCCGTCGTTCACTTCCCGGGTCGGCCCGGCCCCGCCCCCCCCCCCCCCACGCCGCAATCCCCGCCCCTGCCGCAGCCCCTGGTGGCCGCCTGGGGGCATTGCAGGCCGGGCTGGTGTCCCGGGGCCGGAGACACGCGTGGGCTCTGCGCCAGGGGCCCGGCAGTCCCTGCAGGCGGCTGTGCTCCTTGCAGGAGGCTGGCTCGTCTCGCATCCCCCCCCCCAGGTGTCACCGCACTGGCACCACGGCCGGCTTGCAAAACCAGACAGCGAAACACCACCGGGTCCCAGCGCACCGGTGCCGGAAAGTGCTTCCTCGCTCGGCTTTACCACGCCGGTGTCACATAAAGCGAGTGGCCCAGAAATCCGGTGTCCACACTGCATGGAGCCTCATGCACAGGTCATTGTCTGGGTGCAATTGTCGTCTGCACTGACTTCGCTGGTGCTTTTCAGGTCGCCTGTTGTACAACCAGGCAAATATCTAGAGGAGCTGACCTCTCTTTGGGTACCCCCCCCCCAGGGGCGCAGGCCGGGATGAGAACCACGGCTCTACATCACCCGCGCCTCTCCTGTCAGAACCAGAGCCCGACTCATCCTCATGTACTAATGAGCAGCCGTGTGCTGGCCTTCTGTCCAGCCCCATGCAGCTCTCTCTCTGCAGCCCCATACACCTGTCTCTCTCCCTATATATCTATCCATCCATCCATCTCTCTCTGTCCACACCTAATCTATCCAGCCAGCCCCATACATTGCTCTCTCTCCAGTCCCATATATCTGTCCCTCCCCATCTCCATACATCCATCTCTCTCCCCATCTGTCTATTCATCCATCAATCCTCATCTCTCTCCAGCCCCATACATCTTTCCCTCTCTATTCCCATCTCTCTCTCTCTCTCTCTATCCCCATCTAATATAATCTATCTATCCATCTATCCCCCTCTCTCTCTCTCTCTATCCCCATCTAATATAATCTATCTATCCATCTATCCCTCTCTCTTCTCTAGATTCTAATACAGCAAGAGTTATCACTAATCTATCATCATGCCTAAAGCAACTCATCACCCTAGACTCTAGGCAAGGGTAATAAAAGCCCAGTGGGCACCAGTTTTATGTAATATTTGGATAGTAAGCAACTTTTGGGTAGGGAAACTAATTTATCTATCTAATGTACTTGTACAATCCGTAACATAACAGGGCCTCAATGTTGGTCGGGGTCTCTAGGTGCTGCTGTAATAAAGCCAGAAAAATAATAAGGGACCCTTGGCTATTTTCCTTCTGCTCAGTTTCTTTGGGAAATGTTCAGACATAGGGATGGGACTTATTTAGCTCTGGAATTGCATTTATCAACGCCTCTAAAAGCCGCTGGGAGTGCAGTGTGTGTTACAGCCTGCCACAAGCTGACCGTCCTCCTCACCACCAAACTTTGGGTGTGTTCAAAATCGCAGTCCGATGTGGGTTGGGTGACCCCAGCCTTAGTTTGTAAGGAAGACATCGCACAAACCAACAGCTTGTTGTGTTATGGGCTAAGGCAGACGCCTGAAATGGAGCACAACCTCCCCGCCCCGGTCCCTTGGTGACGGTGAGACACAGGGTTCTAGTTATAGGTGCAACCATTGGGCGAATGGGGCGGATGCGCTGCCTCACCTTGGCAGTTTTACTATCTGGTTGTTGTCCAGCTTCAGGCCCAACATCTTTGCACCCCCAGCGACCCCCCATCTCAACTGTAGCACTTCTCAGGTCAGAACGTGAGCCCAACTCATTGCTACTCCCGTGTATTTGCACTGCACCCTGCCCTGGAACGTCCTGCTCCAGTAGCCAAGTTAGTCACTAGGTGGCAGGAAGGGACTGAGTCAAGAAGCTTGTAGGGCCCGATTCTCTGTGTTGCTCTGTGCCTTGTGTTTTCATTTACGTTAGTGCAAAGGGAATGTGCAGGACACACTACCCAACCAGAACACTACTGTTGTGTGTACACTTTGCAGCAGACAATCAGTGACCGCGTGGAGGGGCGGGACAGTGTGAGTAAAAGCTCTAGCGTTTGATTCCTGTTTCACTCAAAGATGACACGGCCCAGATCACTGTATTGCTGCCCTTTGGAAGGCGATGTGGCTTAAAACTAGATGCATATTCACAGTGAGCAACTGAGAAATCGCTGGAGTTGACATCTCTGTTTGCTATATAAGTACGTAGATACCAGTTATTAATCTTAGCATGGTTTGATCATATCAACGTTGCCAGAACCCCTTATTGGTCTGGATGAAATCCCAAAGCGTCACGGTTGTCCATGGCAGGGTTCAGCCTGCAGCCCTCTGTCTCTAAAAGATTCATCTTCGTTAGTAACAAGCCGGCAGCAGTGGCCTGAAGCTGTGTGTGGCCTAGACACTAGGGGAAACCAGAGAGCTACACTACATCAGCATGGGTTATAACTGGTACGCTAAGGAATATTATTGGCAGGCATTGCAAAGGAAATTACCCAGACAACATTCATCCTGGAGGGGCTGGGAAAATAACCTCAGGCAGTGGGCTGTGTGTGTGTTCTGTCCTGGACCCCTGGAAGGAAGGAAAACATTCCTGGAGAAAATATTCCCTTGCATTCAAACTAGATGAAACTAGAAAGAGGTAGAGCTGCCTTCCCCCCCACCCCGCTTCAGCCCTGGGTGTGGGGCATTTTTAAAAACCGGGAATTCTCCACATTTCTTCATAGCACCCAAAACACTGAATGTCAGCCCTCCGGCCAGGAAGGAAGCTGCCTCTTTCTAGAAAAGGTTTGGCGCTCTGGTTCCACGGACCCGCAGGAAATGTCTGGCTTCCGTGTGCAGATCTATTAATAGTGTTTTGCTGGGTTGCTAGCTGGGCATGTTGGAAAGGGAAGAGGATGACGACAACATGCAACCCCAAACATAGGAGGCGATGAGTGAGCGGGCTGAACATGGGATAGAGGGAATGGGTCAGTGGGAATGGCCTGATGGGCTAAACCTCAGAGGCTAGTAGGAACAGCTTAAGCAGGGGTTCCCAAACAGTGGTATGCAACCATCCATTCACGTCACAACATTGTTTTTTAAGATGGTGGTACCTGAACGAGTTGGGGTTGGCCCTGCTTTGAGCAGGGGGTTGGCCTAGATGGACTCCAGGGGTCCCTTCCAACCCTCATCTTCTGTGAGTCTATGAACCAATCACATCTGGATGGGGACGGCCTGGTGGGGATGCCCAATAGTCTAGCCCATAGTGAACTAGCCTAGCCTGTCACTCTGGAGCAGGATAATGTGCTGCCGCTGGTGGCTACCTTCCGCCTGTGGGCTTAGGGGCTGCCTAGGCCTCAGGCTGGCCCTCGGGTAGGAGTGCTTTTCATACTGGTTGCACAGTGTTTTATGCCGAGATCAGCTGAGTTAAATGAGGTTTTCTGGGAGCGATAATAAACTCCCTCCCCTTCTACACCCGCCCAAGTTCCCACCTTTATCTGATCTCTCCCTTCCTCGTCACCCTCCTGCATGTCTACTGAGTCAGGTCTGATCACCTCCTCCAACTTGAGGGGGATACCAACGTGCTGGGGCCAGATGTGCCTTATCCTCAATGTGGGTGGGGTGGCCTGAGGCTGGTGAATGAAGGATGGACTGAATAACTGCCCCTGTTGCTCTTTGACATCTTCAAGGCCAGCCAATGCAACGAGAATCAATAAAGGAAGGGTACATGGGATCAGCGACGCCAGCCCCATCTCATGGCCGTTTGGTAGGTTATGGCAACTGAGGTGGTTGTTCTCAGCATGCACGTGTAACTCACTGGTGAGTGTGTCATGCAGGCTCACCAATGTGTTACATAAGCACCATCACACATAGCACTAGATGGCAGCCTTATCTCCGAGTCCACAGACAATGGACCATGGAACCCAAAGCACCATGGGTGAGCTCCCTTCACCCCCACTACTGAAAAGAGGAAACCACTAAACCATTCATGGGTTCTTTTCTACTCCCCAAGCAGTGACAAGGCCAGAAATGAAGGTAGGTGAGACCAACCAGTGCCTACTTTGTGTCTCGATATTTAATGATCACTCCAAATGGTAATAGAAAGAATAAATTAGCTTCAGCAGCAAGACGCCTGAGAAATACATCTGCATTGACGTTTTCCCAGGGGACTTCTTTGAAGATGAACTGTTGCTTTCTTTTCCAGAACCCCAGGGTCACGTGGTGGCAAAGAACTATGGAACTTCAAATTCCAACATGGTTACGTAGCGTCGGTGTCTTTAATTCCAGCTGCTTAATCGGATGTAATCATCAGGAGCCACTTGAAGGGGGAGATTTCAACACGTCTCGCTTCTCAATTCCAAGAAGAGAAAAACGGGACAGATGATCAGAAATGCTAAGCTGGCCCATGCATCATGCAAGGACACAAGGACCCTGCAAGAAATATGCAATAATGGCTCTAACTAGGCATGGACCTTCTATTCAACCTTAAACAACACAGCCATGGCGGGGGAGAGAGAGACGTGCTCAGAGACCACCAGGGAGTTGAATTGTTCTAAGGGCCTTATAATGACAAACCTGCAGGAGTATGTTCAGATGCCATCTCCTAACTCACAGTTGCAAAAGAGGGGCACGTGCCTGTTGCAAGCCTGATCCGTGTGCTTGTCTGCACCAGCGAGCCCCTGGGTGGGCAGGTGCCCATTCAAAGACACCCCGTGTGTTTGCGCGCCTTTTGTGGCCACCACTTACGTGCCCATGTTTCCAACTGTTGCCTTGGCTGTCCTAGGAGGAGCCCATCTGTGTTCTGAATGTAGAGCCCCCAACCCAGTGTAGCTGCTTTGGTTGTAAGTGCCACGTCATTGGAAAGTAAGGACCAGCCAGGCTGTGCCAAAGAAACCCCCTCCCGGCACCAGACAGCAAGAGCTACCCTTCCACTAAAACCCAACAAGGACATGGCCTCACCCTGCTGAATTTGGGAGACGCTGCTAGTACAGAAATGTCCAAGCCCAGATTAATTGCTGCAGCACATTGGACTCAAGGAAAGCCATTGCCTGCACAGAATACGTTTTTAAAATGGCTGAGATCCGACCTACCTTTTTACAGGTACAGGACCTGGTTTTCAGAGGATCCGAGACACTGTAATTTCTACTGGATTCAACTGGAGCTGTGGGTGCTTGGGACCTCTGAAAAATCAGCCTCAAGATGCCCCAGCTGTTTGCACATGTGGCTGGAAATACGAGAGCTTGTGCCTCCACCTACCTAACTTGTACCCAATTTAGTCCTTACATCAGGTGCCAAAATATGGGTGCAAAAGGGCAGAAGCCCTTTGGAAAATGGAGGCATGGAGCATAGAGGATGCATGAGGCACAAAGGGCAGAGGCAGAAATGGTTTGAACACAGAACAGTGTAACCCAGATAAAGACACATACGCAAAGTTTGATTCATTGGTGCGACTGCCTCTGGGTCCATCCCTATCTGAGTTATGGGAAAGGGCTGTTCAGTGTAATATAATAACTAAATGCTTCTCTATCCTAGTCAGACAAAACGTGGGCAGCCTCATTTTTTAGTTCCAGACTATAATACAATTCTTTTTAAAAGAGGCAAAGGTTCTGCTTTATGAATGCAGTCAGGGAATTAATGGAATCAGGGGAGTCATGCATTCAGAGAAACCCTTGATTTCCTGTTCTGCATTTGAGATAAGGAGTCCAGCTAGGGATTCTTCTCCACTCTGAGTCTGGAAAGAAAATTAGATAATGCCCTGTATTTTAGAGACAATTGGCTGATCTATGTACTCCCTCTTTCTACAGTCGTCAGACAGCTTACCTTTACTTTCAGTGCTGGTCTTCATCTGGGTTGATATACAGAATATTATGCAAGGTCTTAGGCCCCGATTCTACAATTAGATCCCCGTGGGTTCACCCATGTGGATCCAATTGCAGGATTGGGGCCTCAGTGTTGGGTGATTTCACTCTCGTCCCTTCCACAAAGGGCAGGCTGCTTTCCTCTCCCTTTCTTTTCTTCTCCTAGTACCCGCAGTACTCGGCAATGACATCTGTCATCCAATGACCTTGCTTTGCAAAGTGATCAATCAGGTAAGCCTCCACATAGCTCAAGGAGGTAAATGTTAACTCTTAGGCATGTTTTAGAGATGGGCACAGACAGGTGAACTGACTTGCCCATGGAGACGCAGCGAGTTAGTGGCAAAGCCAGGAACAGAACCCAGGAGCTCTGACTCCAAGTCCTCTCCTCTAGATAACATGCCTTGTCTCACATATGACCATGGAGACGCTGCTGGTGCTGGACTGATAGCTGGTCATGTAGCTCAGTAGGTTTAACTTTCAGAGCCACGGGGGCTGCAGAAACTGCAGCGTGGTCTCTCTGTCTATGGGTACATCTGCAATGCACACTTCTTAAGGTAGTGTGTAGTGTACATATACCGCACACCCTCCTAGAATGGGTATAAACGCTTTGTAGATGATGGGGCGCGGATTAAAGACACACCTTCACCCTAGAGGGTATGTACCCCACATGGCTCTCTACATGCCCAAGCAGTGCCTCCCACGTCGACACGGCGATTTGTAGCAATGTACTGTCCCACTGCCTCCCTGCTACTGGGACCTTTCCCTGACATGGGGAAATGCTCCGGCAGAGGCAAGAGCGTGGGGAAAGGCTCCAGCAACTTCTTGTGGCAAGGAAAAGCTGCTGCATTAGGGAGCTGCTGGAGACCTTGCTGTAATGGAAGTCTCTGGCAGCGGGGAAAGGCTCCTCCAGCAGGGAGCGACTGGAGACCTTCCCTGCTGTAATGAAAAACGTCAGCAGCAGAGAAAGGCTCTGGTAGCAGTGCAGCTGTACACCACGGTGTGGATGCACCCTACTCTGCTGCACTTACTCTACACAGCACCACCAGTGGTATGCATTGTAGACGTATCTATGTCGCTTAACAGAGCACCCCACAGTCTGTACTGTGCTGATCCTCAGAACACTATCCAAATCACACTGAAGTCTGGGTTTGCAGCAACTAAGGTATTTGGGGCTTACCCCTGTCTAGTTACCCCTTCGCTTAATCAGCGTGAACCCCCTTTGTGCTTCTCCGTACTGAAGAGTCAGCACCAAAGCAGTTAGCCGCCAATTGCTGGAGCAGGGCGGTTCCTGGGTGGAGACAAGCTCTGATGAAGAAACGGGAGCTTCATAAAAGGGGGTAACTAGGACAACGGAACACGCTTCGTAGGGACCAGTCCTGCCGTGGCCGGGAAATGCAGTGGATAATCCAAATCAGTGTTCTTGATCGGTGCCTCCTGATCCCCAACAGGTGTGTGGGATCATGGAAGGCAATCAGAGCAAAGAAGATGTTGAAAATTTTATTGCAAGTCCAAAGCAAAGCAAATAAAAGTCCAGAACAACTTTGGGGTGTTTAAAACTTTCAAAATGTAGCACATTAAATGCAGTAGTAGTTATATTATATAGGATTATCGTTGTTATAACAGACACATTTTTTTTACTCTTATTTTTATTGTAAATGTAAGGATGAGGAGAATCATTAAAATGTTTGACTTTGAATAAGGGGTTGCCAACCTGAAAAGATTGGGAAATCCTCATCTAAGTTTAATTCCATTTCTGATTTATAGAATTCTATCCCCTACCCTCCCTGTCTTTGTGACTTTCAGCTGTTTCCAAATATACCCAGCCTTTCCTGCATTTCAAATTCCTGCCAACCATTTGGGTTATTTCTACCGGAAGGAAACAAATGTTTCATCACATCTACAAAGAAATGTGCTGATGAAACCCTTTGCTCATCACAGCACAGTTGGCATCAGAGCACCTGACCAACTTTGGCCAACATCCTACATTTGTAATACTCACAAGACATGTACTGATGTCAGAGGGAGGCCGGTGCAGGGAATTACCACAGGATCTGATCTAAGTCCATAGCTGGCTGTATAACGTTTTGCAGTGTACTATTGTACTTTTCATATAGAAACCTGCCGCTGAAACCTGCTCAAGAACAATTAAAGCGGATTTTTGACTTGTTTCCTCTGTTACAGAAGAATTTACCATGTCATATTTCAAATAGCAACAAAAAAAAACCAAACCCCAAACCGCCAAACAAAATAGAAAAGCATTCATGCAAAAATAAAGATTCTTTAGGAGTGAGAAAAAGCACATCAACGCCGTGACCACCTCTGGCTTTGCAGGTGTTGCTGTGCTGCATATCGGGGCTGTTTGGAATTTCATAGTCACAGCAAAGAGAGGGCTCAGTTCCTTCTGCTGCCAAATCAGAGACCCCCGTCTCCTGCTACCAGAGAGCCTTTGTCAGCTGTTTGCAGGACAGGCCCTAGCCTGACCTGTACTTGAGCAGATCTGAATCCATTCAGTAGAGGGCAGTGGTGCAGTCATGGACACCTGCCGGGAGTTAAGAAAAATACCACTGTCCTTTAATGGAAAAGCTTCCACACCAAGTACGTACACAAGAGAAACACCAAAAAGAGAATAGGTATTTAGAAATGTGGTCACCTTTTTTTTAGCATGCTCCAAATCTTCGGCCAGGATCTTTGAATATTAACCTGATCCTGAGTAAGTAATAAGTAACGTACCACGTCGTATGTTAAACTTCTATTGTAACTTTGTCTTAATAAAAAGTTTTTAAAAAATCCCACCCCATGCAGCAGTGTATTGTAGACCGGATAGAATAGGTTTTCTTTGTCGCCTTTGTAAACTGATGATCTGATCTAGGCATAAATGACAGAAATTACTCATCCGTCTATGTGGAAACAGCTTGAATCTCAGCCTGGAAATCTAGGAAAGACCCATGATTACTTCCCACTGGCTTCCACCCCAGCATTACGTTGTCTCCATTTTGTAAAGTCTAGCATTGCTCGGAAAACAGATTATCCAACCTGTGAAATATATAAAGAGTTTGATCCCCCCCCCTTCCCAAATGGGATGAAAAATACAAACTTGGTACATTTTTCTCAGAACAAAATTTTGATTTTTTTCCTCCATTTTAAGTCAATTGCAAGATTTCATTTTGATTTCAACTATACTAATACTTTACTTTTATATAAAATAAAGTACATTTCAATCTGAAAAGTCGCTTCGAAATGGAAAATGTAAACTTTTCATTCTGAAATAGTTGAAACAGGAAGTTTTCACGTTTTCAAAGCCTTAAAAATGTTTTTTAAATGAAACGTCATCAAAATTGACAAAAAAAAAATGTCAAAGAGCTCTCATAAACACAATGAGATCGGTGTAAGAGGAGGGAAACCCCATATTACTTACAGCCCATAGGGGGAGATGTTCACCCTGCTAGAAACACAACTGCTGCTATGCAGGGCACTAGCAGCAGGTCCCAGGTGTCTGCTCAGCTTCAGGATTGGCTTACGTAGCTCACTGGACTGCAGCCACTAACACCACGGATAACAGCAATTCCAGGGTCTCTTATTATACAACATGTGTCAGCTCAGAGTAAGAGCAGGTGGAATTGCTATTTACAGAAGTATGATGTGTGTGATTATCCTCCTCCCAGGACTCTCTGCAACACCTGTCACGAGTGTGTTGGTGCTCAGATGGGCTAATACCTAAATATCCTCGATAGGAATCACCTCTTTCTCGTCCTTTCCTGCCTAAGGGCTCAAACCTGCAGGGGGCTGAGTCCCTGGGGTGTCCATTGACTTCACCAGGAGTTGAGGATGCTCAGCACCTCGCAGGATGGGGAAGGAGAATGCACCTTTTCCCACGTGGCTATACTAACTAGTAAATGGAAACGATTCCTTCCCACGAAAAACCTTGCGCTAAGCTGCATCCTCTGGTATCTGATTGAGACAAATGAGCTCAGCTGATGCTTTGGCTGTTGTCTGTCTTCAGCTCTTCGCAGCCACTGTAATTTTTTGGGATTTTAATAGCAGGGTAGGTGCATTCTCCCCTCCTTGGATCACACAGCTACCGGTGTGATTTCCAAGGGCGGGGACACCAGCCTCGATGGGCTATCTCGCCATCGCTTTGGACCATGACTCACTCTTTCTGTGCCACAAACAAGCTCATTGTTGCACAGAGGTATGTCCTTTCCCCTCTCCTTGGGCCGGCCGATGTTACAGCCAGTGTTGGCATGTAACCCTGGCAGGAGGAATAATGGTACTTCTGTAGGCGTGGATCCTAGATTCACCTCCTTCAGGAGTGAAGTGCCCAACTCCCATTGGACTGCAATGAGATCTGTGCACCTAACTCCCTTAGATTCCTTTGAAAATACTAGCTGCAAACTTTTTAGAGAGTAATCTCTTTGAGACATGGTCCACGGGGGAGCTGCTCTCTAATTAGTAAGGGGGGGAGCTGGTAGTGACCCCTGTATTTAGGTGGCTTCACACTTTTCACGATAAAAGATTCTTGCAACCTTTTTTTGAGAAACTCTCGCATCTCCATGGTTTGCAGAAGGCCTTTGAAACGCTGCGGGGGGAAAAGCCCTCAGGGTGAGGAAGTGCCTTTTCTTTGGCCTGGGAAATTATTTATGTGATAGAATCATAGAAGATGAGGGTTGGAAGGGACCTCAGGAGGTATTTAGTCTAACCCCCTGCTCAAAGCAGGACCAACCACAACTAAATCATCCCAGCCAGGGCTTTGTCAAGCCACATCTTAAAAACCTCTAAGGATGGAGATTCCACCACCTCCCTAGTAACCCATTCCAGTGCTTCACCACCCGCCTAGTGAAAAACTTTTTCCTAATGTCCAACCTAGACCTCTCCCACTGCAACTTGAGACCATTGCTCCTTGTTCTGTCACCTGCCACCACTGATATTTATGGTTGAAGCTGCAGTTGAGAAGAGGGCCCCATTGTGCTAGGCGCTGCACAGACACTGGCCTGCTCTACACTGACAGGCAAATTCAGCGGCGGTCGATGGGAGATACACACGCGACGTAGAGTAGCGTGCGTATCTCCTGCTGGCTTCCTAAAGTCCGTTCTGTGCGCCTTCTCCACTGCGCCGCAGCAATGGGAAACGCGTACCCATCGGCGCATTCACCGCCGTCAGTGAAGACATACCCACAGAGTCACACAGTCCCTGTCCCCAAGAGCTTACAGTCTGAATAGAAAATATGGAGGATCATCATCATCCCCACTTACAGATGGGAAACTGAGGCACAGGGCGATCAAAGTGACTTTCTCAAGGTCCTATAGATCTGAAAAATGAATTCAGACCTCCCAAGTCCCAGCCCAATGCTTTAACCATAAGGCCATCCTTCCTCTCCATTCAGCAGAGACAAGACTCAGGGGTTTGAACACAGCTCAGAGTAGGGTGAGACAACCCCATGGGTCACAAAAGCCTGTGGCCCCATCTATGCTGCCAGTGTTGGAGAGAAGGGAGGGGGACAGAGCTGACAAGTATAGATCGAACAAGGGGAGGGGGCTACAGAAGTTTCTCCCCTGTGTGTTGAAACATCCCCACGGGGACGCTGTAAATTCTGAGATATAATCGAGTGATGAGGAATGCAACACTTGCAGCATTTTCCATGAAAGGCTTCTCACAATAACATCCCTTGGCTGGCCCGGACCCAGGAGCGGAGGGTAACGGTTTTCACTTAAACGTTAGCAGTGAAAGCTCCCTTGAAGAACAAACAGCACATCGTCTCCCAGTCCCTCCCGGCAATGTACAGTGGAGGAAAGAGAGAGAGGAAGAGAGACGGGGTTTTGCTGGGCTGGTTCCGGAGTGATTTTCAGTAATACAAAAGATCCACTTACCAAGACGCCTTTTGGATCCCAGGCCAGCGGGTCTCAACCTTTTCCATGTCACAGCGGAAAAAAAGTTTCAGGAGCCTCTTGCCATAAAGGAAAGGAAAGCAGTAACGGCCCCTGAAACTCTTACCTAGATTGTCAGGAGTTTGGGGCGGGGGACATCTTTTTATCCTGTGTTTGTCCAGCACCTAGCACACTGGTCCATGAGTAGAGCTCCTAGATGTTATGGGAACACAAATAATAAATAATATTTGCAACCCCCAATTTGAGAACCTGTATCTAAGGCAAATCTCTAGGTATTTATACGACCCTCCTCACTGTAATATCGGAGTGTCCTGCAACCATCAATGGATTTTATCTTAACAACTTCTCTGTGGGGGAGGGAAGCATTAGCTCTGTTTTATTGATGGGGAAACTAAGGCGCAGGGAAGATTAAGAGACCCGCCCAAGGCCATGCAAGAAGACTGCAAATGACCCAGAAACTAAACTCACCTCATCTTCTCGGCACTGGCCCACCCTTCCTTCCTGGTCCAAATGGAGAAATCAGGGGCAGCTTTGGCTCTCCAGGACAACACATGGCCGCTATGGGGAGGATGCTTCAGAGGGGCTCAGTGACTGCAGCTCCCTTTGACTTCTCTTGTGAATTGTGGGTGCGCAGCACCATTGACAGTCAGGACCTACGTATGTTTTTATACCTGTCTCTGTCAATCATCCCCAGGATAACTCCTGGGCTTGTTCCTCCTCACCGCCCCACGTACTGAGGAGTTATGGGCTGACATAATTAGATCCTGCTGCAGGCAGGGATTTTTAAAGCCGCCTATGGGATATGGGTGCCCATTTCCCATGAATTTTAATGGCGCTTTGGAAATCTCAACCTAAGAACACACTAGAGCTGGACAAAAGGCCTACGGGTGAGTGGTTATGGCTGGGGACTGCGAGACAGACCTCCTGGATGCTGGTTCTGTGATCAACTGGTTAGAGCAAGGGCCTGGGAATCAGGATACCTGAGTCCCCATCCTACCTCTGCCACTGACTTGCTGTGATGTGGGTCAAGTTGATTCACTCCCTCAGTCTGCTCATCTGTAAAATGGCAATAATAATAATAATAATATGGGCGGTCCTGTAGCCCTGTATATCTTCAAAGCACTTTCTAGTCATTGTCCAGTGATAGCAGAGTAGAACGCCCCTTAAAAGCCCTGGGGGACACCCAGAAATGGTGGGGAACCATCCTCGCTGTGTCTGTAAGCAAAGCCTGTTGCCTGACTCGACTCTAAGACAGCCAGGAGTCAAAGCTGTGCAGCTGTCTGAGCTGGCTGGCCTAAGGCAAGCTGCCGGCTTGGCGATCCCTTGTTTCCTCGCCCCGGAGTGCTAAAGGTAGAGACGGGACCTGTTTCAGATGACAGGGGCGGGTGGCTAATGGAGGTTGCCCCCTCACGGCCATTTCTCCCCCAGCTTTCGAGCAAGTGGCCGAGGAGCCGTCCAGGCCAGGAGAATTCCAGCCGGCCTGTGGGAGTGAAGCAGCCTGACGCTTGACTGATTTTACAACTCGTTGACAAATGCAGCCCATTTCCCAAGTCTCTCAGGCTTTCACCGTGTGCTGATCACACCCACGCCAGCTCCTCAGAGTTTCCCACGACCCCGGCCAGCTGGACTGGCTCGCCCCGGATTCACCAGGCTGCACCCTAGGACGACAAGATAGCAAGTGAGAAAAATCAGGATGGGGGTGGGAGGTAATGGGCACCTATATAAGAAAAAGCCCCGAATATCAGGACTGTCCCTATAAAATCGGGACATCTGCTCACCCCACTGCACCCCTCCCTTGGTTCATCTTCTCAGCGGGCCCAAGGTTTATCGGTTCCTCA
The DNA here is from genome assembly GCF_026122565.2 of Emydura macquarii macquarii. NCBI lineage: Eukaryota > Metazoa > Chordata > Testudines > Chelidae > Emydura > Emydura macquarii. The sequence continues at coordinate 672,247 of NW_027133415.1, forward strand.
GTTAACAAGGCCCCGTGCTGACAGGGTGAGCACAGGGTTGGATTTATGCTTTATTCTCTGTTAACAGCCACACGCTCTCCTCTGACCAGGAGCGGGGCCTGGGAAGCCCTGGGCTTGGAGGGGAGTTTTAATTAATCCTGCATTTCACTCGGTGTGTGAGAGAGAAGATGGAGAATGTGTGCGCATAACCCCCGGATGAGTGTAGGCTACAGGCCCCCCTCTATGCCCATCCACACAGGATATGAGATGTTACAGCCCCCAGCGACAGCTCATGATTTTAGATCTGCAGCTTCCCGTTTTCACTCCCGCTGTGTCGGCCGAGAGGGCCTGTGCACGGGCGTGGGAGAGAGAGAAAACAGGTTTGTGCAGGGGAGAGAATCACGGCTGGGACGGCTTCCCCCTTGAACCCAGGCTGAGGTGCCGATGGGCACAGAACCGCAGGCTACACGCTCAGCCTGCTAGATAAAAGAGACACTGAGCACACATACGAGGAATACGGGGGCTGCTCCCATTAAATTAAATGCCCAGACTCCTACTGCCTTTGGCAGGGGCAGAGCAAGCTGCGAAGGACAGTGCCACGGGCCAACCCCTGCAGTCCTTCCTGAGGCTAACTCCCCAGAAAGTGCCAATCCTGCACCGGTACAAGAGTCTCCCAGCTCCACTGCCTTCCACCCACCCACCCCGCACTGCAGGACCCAGCCCGAAGCTACGCCTGTGACGCGCACCGCCCGCAGGCTTGGACTGAGGCTTCGTCCATCACCGGTTAATGCCATTAAATCTGCATTCAGAGTCTTCTCGGGCCTCCAGCAGGATTAATCTGACTAACGAGCCCTGGGAAGTCCAGAGGATTATATTAGTAAACCTGGTAATGTGATCTCTCGGTGGAATGGAGCTCATTTTTCTCCAGGGAGGCTGAGCACTCAAGGCTCCTGTAACCACCTGCTCTTTGCCTGCTCATACTTCACTTTGATTTAGTGGAGCTGCAAGGATCAGGTTGCTCAGAGGATTGGCTGCATTTATCACTCTCCTCCCTCCAGCCAATAAGAGAGGGCCCCAAACCAGTTCATTTTACAAAACGGTTCTAAAAAAAAAAACCCCCATCAGTCCCGGACTAACATGCATCACTTAGCACCCCCGTAGCACGTTCGCCCTCCTTCTGCCTGCTGCATGGACGTTAGCTAACTGCACAGGGCTGCCCCAGTAAAACGAAACGTTGGGGGGGGCGGCTCGAAACGGATGGAAAAGTTGCCGCTCAACGGCTGCGGCGTGTGAAACTGGGCGCGGCGCTCCTTCAGAGTTTGAAAGCTTCTGGCCGCGTGCACAGTCCACGTAACGCTGGAACGAGGAGAGTGAAGAGGAGAATCCTGAATGAAGGCCAGGCCAGGCAAAGATTTAGTCGGGTCCGATTTATCGAGTTAGTTCATTGATGTTTTTTCTTAGCCCCCCCCAACCTCACCTGGTAACAAAGTCAGCCCTCGGGCCTTCCAGGTAAGTTCCCATTGGCATCAGCGAGCCAGGGTCAGGCTCTAGCAACAGCCACAGGGAAAACTGCAGGGAAAGAACAAGTGGTGATAGGTCAGTTTGTATTCCAGCAGAGTCCTGGCCATCAGCGGGTGGGATGGCTCTGTACAGCTGTGTACCCTTCGACAGCTGGCACAGCTACCTCCCCCATCCCCAGAGGTGGCTGCATTTCAGTGGTGGGTGAAGTGAGCACTGCGGTTAAGAAAGGAGACAGCAGACTTGATTCTCCTGGCGTAACAGGGTGGAGTTACACCAGTGTAAAATCCGTGTGAGTGGTGAACCAGGCCTTCCTAGGTTTCTGTTTAAACTCATGGTCTCTCTTCGCTCTCCCGCCCACCCATTTCTGATGAGCTGGATGGGCTGAGTCTCCAAATGCAGCATTTATACAGTACTCAAGAGGCTTCGTACAGGTCAGATTTCTTATACCCACTCAGCCCATCGATCCATTAAGTCTGGCATCTTACCTCCAGCAGTGGCCAGTGTGTAATGTTTCCGAGGAGAGCGACAGAAACTTTCCCAGTGCACCTGACCCACATGCCAAACTCGCTACACCGTCGAGACATCCTCACCGGATCCTTGCAGGTGACTGGCCAATGCCTGGAAGCATGAGCCTGACTGTGGCCAAAGCTTGTTCTCACCAGTGTGAACACAGAGCAAGGACTTGAATGGAATTGCTCTGGATTGACCCAGGTTTACGTGAGAGTGGAATCTGGCCCCCTCGCTGCACGTTATTATTAGTCACAGCGTTATCAGTCCCTATTTAATTCCACCACTGCATGACTCAATGAATTCCTGTGGTCGGGATCTGCTGGACAGAAGCAGCCAGATAAGCCTGATCTTGGCTCGCATTTCTTTAGCTCTCTGAACATAAAATAAACTCCCCCAATATTGCCTGAATACCTCTGATTATTCTTCTCTATGGAGCATTTGCTTTGTATCTTCCAAGATTCCTGTAAAGCACTTCATGAAGGTCAGCCACTGCCTGCAAATAGATTTGCTCTACATTTTTGCTCTACATTTTTTTCCATGAAGGAATGACTTTGTTCATCACGATCTTTGGAAAGAAGCAGGGATTCCTGGCTCACAGCTAAGAGAATTACTCCAGTAACAGAGTTAATAGACACAAGGCCCTGGCAGACGTAAATCATTAACCTGATGTTAACAGAAGGAAGCAAGAAAAATTAGCCATTGTACAGTCGCAGAGTTTAAAGCCAGCCAGGAACACCAGGTCATCTAGTCGGACCTCGTGTAGATCACAGGCCACCAGCACCACCCGGCACCCGCCTACTAACCCAACCACTGAAATTAAACGGAAGCATCACACCCCTCCGCAAACTGACCTGTCACGTCCCAGAGGCAGAGAAAAGGAGGGACCGGGGGCACCAGTGGCCGAGGCCCCTGCAACAGCACTGAAAGGATTAAGCGAGATACACTCATAATCCCGGCAAGCGACCCACACATGACACTGCAGAGGAAGGTGAAAACTCCCCAAGCCCCTGCCAATCGGACCCGGGGGAAAGTTCCTTCCTGACCCCTCCTATGGCGATCAGTTAGACCCTGGGCATGTGGGCAAGAACCAGCCAGCCGGCACTTGAGAGGAAGAAAACAGGCTGCCACCCCAGCCAGGGCCATCCCTGATGTGTCAGAGGAAGGAGACAAAGAGGGGAGGGGACGGGGAGAATGTGTCACCCTTCAGGTGGCCGGCTGAATCCGCCGCTTTCAGAAACGAACCGGACGTGAGCCCAGCCCCCCTTCAGAAGTAGCCCTGCCACGCAGTCCCACGCATCCATTTGTCCAGCTCTCTCTCGAACTAATTAAGTTGTTTGCCCCCACAACTCCTATGGGGAGGCTAGTCCAGAACCTCCCTCCTTGGGTAATTAGAAACCTCCTTCTCCTGTCCAGCCTGCGTTTGCAAAGGAAGCTTCCTCTAACTCACTCTGTGGTTGGGCTTGTCCAGGTCCTTTGACTATACTGGTAAACCTGTTTTTACATAACTGGGTCATGGGGTGAGCACCACAGACAGCTTATACTGACCTCTGTGAGCGATGGGGAAAACAGGGCACTCACAAGAGTCCACAGCCACATCACTGAAGTACAGCAAGGAAGTACTGTCTAATGGTTAAAGCTAAGGCATCGGGGGGTCTAGATACCAGGGTTCTCTTCCTGGCTCTTCTACTGACTTTTGGCCTAGTACCTTTAAATATCTGGGCCTTAGCCCCCCCCCCACCTCATTGGGTTCCATCTGCAAAACAGTGATGATCATAAAGGATTTAACTGTCCCCCACAGCGTGCTGTGAGACTTAACGAATAGTTTGCAAAGAGCTCTGCTGAGGACATCGTTAACGTATAGCTGAGCTGGGTGCGGTCAGCAGAGCTGCCTGAAATTTTGGTCGAAACGTATTTTGCGGACCAAAAAAAAAAAAAGACTTTTCAACCTCCAATGAAATTTCAACCTATTTTTTAATGTCGGTGCAATCTCTGCCTGGAGGCTTTGGATTCCTGACTCAGTCAGAGGATACCCTGCTGCCTTCTCCCTATGGAAGCTGGCTGGAAACCACAAGTAAAAAGGAAACAGCATAATGGGTGAAGTCAGGGCCCCTGCAGGTATACCAGGGAGCTGGGTGTGTTGTGTTTGCATAAGCAAATGCAGTTTGGGGTCCTGAACTGGGCCAAAGTCCGGCTTGCTCTCACAGTGGTGCTGTTAGTCAGAGGCTCGAGGGATCAGAGTACATCTGATATTAGCACCGATTTCCAGGGTAATGAAACCCACGCACAGAAATTCAGTCCAGGTCTCAGAGGGGCACAAAAGGTTCTTCAGCCCCAGGACTGGGAGTGTTTATTTGGACCAGTTCATTCATTCATTCCCTCTCCTATAGAATGATCGGCACTAGCACAGAAGTACGGGTGTGCTGAGTACTTCACAGTGCCCAGAGCAATGCAGCCACCCACTGGGGTTTAAATTTGTACCCCAAGGTGTATGCCCAGCTTGCACCGCTGGGCAAGAGGAGGCAGAGATGATCAGAGCCTATGGTGATGGGTGACCTTATGAGAACCTATGTACAGAGAGCTTGGTGTGGCTAGACAGTTCCACCAATTTATCTGGTTATTCAAAATAAACAAGCAAATTGGAAAGGTCTGGCCCGCCTCAGGCTCTCCAGGAGCTGAGCTGCTGGATCTGGTTTATCACGATCGCTGGCTTGTGGGGGGTCAGCGTCCCAGACCCCGCAGGATTCACACTTTCACATGCCGCTCTTTCCCAGCAGTGGGCACTATGCAGAAAGTTAGCCTAGCGAAATACACCCGTGGCTGGACGCAGCATGGGTTCAGGAAAATAGCTCCGCTCAGTCTGTCATCAGCTCTGCTGCTTTTGTGCCTCTTGGGAATAGGGTTACCAGAGAGCAAGTGTGAAAAATCGGGACACTTCTTGGGGGGAGGGACCGGAGGGTATAGTGGCATATATAAGACAAAGCCCCTAATATTGGGACGATCCTGATATTATTGGGGCAACTGGTCACCCTACTTGGGAAAGCCTCATCACTGGGCTTTTATTTCCTTTTGGGTTTTACCTTGAAGGGTGTAATTGTCCCGTAGTTTTGGTGGGGGTGTGATAAGATCGTAAGAGAGCGTCGCGGCATTTCTATAAGAAACACACAACTTGTCCCAGGGTTGGCAAGATTTGGGAACGAGGGGCTGAATGGGCCTGCAGCTGAGTTTTCAGCGACTCACCTTCCTCCCGGGGAGAGATCAGGAGTTTGAAACAATGAAAAATCTGATGCTCTAGGCATGGCCCCAAATCAAAACCGCAGAGCCAAAGAACCTGGAGCCCTCGCGATGCTTTGTGGCTTGCGTCTCTCTCTGGTCACGGGGATGCAGACGTTAATCCAGGCCAATTCCTTGGCTTTGACTGAGCCTTACTTTAAGTTTTGGGGTGCGTTTGATACTCGAGGGAAGTGACAGGAGCATAGATCTGCGCAAACAGAATCCAAAGGGGAAAGCTGTCAACCAGCCCCACTAATCGAAACAGTGGAGCTCAACGCAGCGCTCGACAAAACCCATTTGCTAAGCTGGGCATACAGAAACAGCACCTAGCATGATGGAGCCATGACCACAACAGACATAATGCTGGATAGTAAGTGCTTACTTCTTTCTGCTTGCGGGCGATGCAGGGCAGGAGGCATCGTGTCGTGACTCGTCCCGCAAAGAGCTGTGGTCATGTCTCGAGTTACTCTTGCAGGGAATTCCACTAAACATAGCAATTGCCAGACTGGATCGGGTCCATCTACTCCTGGATCCTGGCCAGTACCAGACGCTTCAGGGGAAGATGCAAAAAACAACACAATGTCCCTAGGGGAAGCACGATCCCAAGACGTGCAGAACGCCTGAAACTCCCATATACAGAACTCCCATATACAAAAAACCGCCTCGTTTTTTCTGGCTCATTTCAGCTGATAGCTCTCTGCCAAAGGGCAGCCGGCCATGTGGCTGAGTGGGAAATCTCCGCCTTAACCTGCAGCTAAACCCTTCGTTCCTTTGGCAGCTGTGCAGCCAGCGGAGACTGGAGCGGGTGAACACCGTGGCAGCGCAGCAGAGCAGAACGCATGCAATGAGCCGAGAGCTCAATGGAAAGCATCTCCAGGCAGGTGGGAACATGCCGCTTCTCCCCTGAGCGCCTCTCCTGCTCGGCTCAGATGGTGTGTATCTTTCTGGTCTCTTCTGTACCCACCGTAGCAATGGCCCTTCAGCGAAAGGACTTACAGGAGCTCTTTTTTCCTCCAATCAGCCCTTCTCAATCACATTGGGAGGCTGCCATTACCAGCGCAGGGCCCCAGATCAAAAGGGGTGCAATAGGAAAGTAAGGGCAGCTGAGACTTTTCAGCCTTAGGCGATGCACAAGCCGTGCTAAGCAGCTCTTCTGAGTAAACTTCTAGGAGATCCTTTCGGGGAGCGAGCACCAGCATGGAGCTGCGGGGATGCAAGCATACTTGGCCTTGGTTCTGTGCATTATTGGGCATGCAACAGATTTTATTTAAGCCCTGAATTTTTGTCTGTACAGCACCTAGCGCAACGGGGCCCGGTCTGTGACCGGGTGTGAGGCCCTGCAAGGTTTAGAACCCAGGTCTGCGGGATGGCCAACGCCTCCAGGCTGCTACCCGGCAGCCATGATAAGGCCGTGTGGATCATTGGATAAACCCTGTGGAGATAAACGCCACTGGGAGTACTGCTACAGAAGGCCAGGCTGACAGCTTTCCTCATTGGTCCAGGTGCCCTGCATAAGCCCAGGAGGGGTCTCAGGAAGTGTCTGTGCAACAAGGTGGACTCCCTGCTTCTTGACTCTGGCTCCTGACTCTGAATCTCACTGCCACTGCTCTAACCACTAGGCCTGGTCTCCCAAGCCCACATCCTGACACTGGGCTCACAGGTGCTACCGCAGGACAAATACCAAGTTATAATAAATAACAGAACACGAGGGAATCCCTGTGATATGACGCAGAAACGATCTCCTCAATCTTCATTCTCAACCCGCCATGACGCAGAGGAACCAGTCTGACCGGAGAAAGCTGCACATCTGGATCATGTGGCCAGTGGGACACTCCCCCGACCCCCCAGGAACCACTTGCCTGGCGAGGTGAAAAGTCACCCTAGGGAACGCCATTGCTGGCTAACCATTCCCTTGCAGAGCAGATGGGAATAGCAGAGAACCCCAGGCACTCGTGACAGCACTCTTTACGACCAGAAATAGCCGATGACCCGTGATCCCTCTCAATGGACTGTGCCAGCTGGATTCCCGCTGTGGGCACTGCTCATTTCCTTCATAGCGTGCTGCTGTGCTGGTTCCAGGAGGCCCTGGCCAAGAGCGGCTGGTAGGAATTTTTGCTGCCTCGTATTTGCCCGGTGAACAGGCGTCTGCTCTGTACGCTACTTCTGGGAAGTCCGTGGAGCAGATGCTCAGCAGCTGCCCATGGCTGTAGGGCCAGTGAAGTCAATAATTCAGCGCTGATTTGCACCAGCCGAGGTTCTCTGGACCTGTGAAGCAAAAGCTTGCACTGACTGGGATGTCCCCAAGATATCCGACATCCTGCCGCGGGGGTGAGTGAATCAACATAAGGAAAACAAAGTAAGATCCTTAGAAACCTTTTTCGTTACTCTCTACAGGCGCGCACTAGCCTCGCAGAAGCCAGATGCCCAGCGGGTGCAAGTTGGCCTAGATTCGCTGGAGTCGAAGCTGAGTAATTTTCATTAATAGATTCTTGGTCTGCAGCTCATTCTTGATATCCAAAATTCAAACCAAGCTGGTTGGTTCTGATGGGACCCATAGCACTCACGGCACGGGTACCATTCCGTTCCTTGACACAATGAACATAGCTCTAAGAATCAGGTTCCCGACAGGAATACTCACTGCGTACCCTTTAACGTTGGCTTAGAGTTTCCACCTGCCATTCCTGCAGTGAGCTCATTCACTAAAATATGCATGGAGGGTGAAATCCACTTTGCAGAACATGAAGTTTATCCACCATTTAAAGCCCACTTAACCCTTCAAACCAAGGGTTAAATGGGTCTTAAGTAACGCACAGTCCTTGTGCTAGTTTTCTGCACAAGGGGTGAATTATTGGCACAAATGATGCATCCAAACAGCCAAAACAAGGTGATTTTTTTCTAAAATAATTAAGGAAATTGTCACAGAAATGGGTTTTGACATATCTACCCAGCTCTGCCTCCAAACCCAAAGACATTACCGCTGTTAACTTTCCCCAGAAAGGCATGAGGTTATACAATTGCTAAGAAATATTACTCGGAACTAGTGTTTTCATCACAGTAATTCCATCTAAGACCCAGAAAAAAAAATTAAACCACAACCTGCTGGGCACCAACTTCAATAAATACACATTTTAAAAACTGGCAAGCATGCTGCTGCTGTTCCCCCATACTAATAGCACTCTGCTCTGCTGCCTAACCAAAACCAACTTGAAATTGGATAGAACCTTTTGAACTTCCTCCTCCAACCCGTAGCCTCAAGATTGCCATGCCTCTCTGCAGCAGATGCCCATGCAGGATTCCAGCAGGAGTGGCTACAGGCTAGCTGTGAACGGGGAATGAATTGTACATGTTTCCTGTCTGCTCCAGTGCTTTCAAGGCATGTCCCACTGGTTCCAGTACTGTGGTTTCTGCAGTTCATCCTGGATCCTTTAAGGCAGAAGTGATGCTGCCTGGAGCTGAACTGCCCGTGACGTTACTCAGAGGTTACAGCAGCCAATTGCAGCATGCCTGGTCTACCATAACTTGGCCAAACTAGGAGTTTTCCTGGACAATACGTTACTAGCTGCACAGTGCCCAAACCGCCCTTGCACTCTTTGCTATGCCTTTTGCCTTAAAGAAGCGGAGACACATTTAAGAGGCTAACATCATAGAATTACAGAAATTCAAGATGGAAATGGCCTATTAAAAAGTCACCCAGGCCACCCCTGAGCCATAATGCACAGGGTAGTAACATTCTCAAGTGCTTAATCTACACCTCTTTTGAATGACTCAAGCAATGGAGCTGCCATTTCTTTGATGCAGAGCAATCAGCCATGCCACAGGCTAGTACCAGAGGCAAGGATTTCTGCTGGAAAGGGTCAAGGAGGCTCAACCTGAAAAGCTTCAGGAATACACAATTTAAATCTAGGAACTGAGGAAATCCAAAAGGATGGAGCACCGGACACCTCAGGGGTTGGTAATTGGTTACAGAACCTTTTGCTTATCAAGCAGTGGTTCAAATGTGTCCGGTCTGCTAGAGACTTAAAAGCCACCTAGGCAAATTCCATAGTCGTGAGTGTGGCAAAAACGCCTTGATAGATCGCTCTGGTGATCCACACGAGATAAAGCCAGCTGAGTTCCTAGCGCTTTGCCAGCTCTCACAACTTTATCAAGAGTCTTCGGTGTTTGGGGTATTTCCTAAACCCCCCAGCTACTGGAATCCCAGGATTATATGAGATCATCAGCGTTCATTTAAAAAAAAAAGAAAGAAAGAAAGTTTCTAGCTGTTGTGTAGCCAGAGAAAAGCTTGAAAATGTGAGTCCTAAACGGCAAACAAAAATCCCCAACCTCTATTATTTTCTAAAAATCTTATGATTTTGGGGCGTTTGACCAATGACATTTGGATGGTTGGCAATACTGCAATGGGTTTGGAGAAAGCAATATGCTAATAACAGGTATAGCATTTTTTCCCACTTCCTATACCTTTGTTTACCTTTCTGCTGTGGTAGAGTCCACGTTTTAGTGTTTTCAGGACTTTGAGATAGATAGATAGATAGAGGGGGTGTATGGGGTTGGATAGATAGATAGATAGATAGAGGGGGTGTATGGGGATAGATAGGTAGATAGATAGATAGCTAGAGGGGGTGTATGGGGATAGATGGATGGATGGATAGACGGATGGAAAGTGAAATTTCTGATAGGAGAGTGTCAAAATCTATAGAGGAGAACATTTACTAAATCTACCTATCTATCAGTCTGTATATAATACATAACAGTTTTCCTGTAACCCATGAAGCAATTGTGAATATTGTCCATAACAACTCTTTTAAAGACAGACAACACTTTCAGGAGGGTTTCCACAAGTTTTAGCACTTGCTGCTATCACAAGTTCAAATGCAAAATATAATTAAATGCATGCACACACACTGCCTCCAGGTAAATCACTACAGCTCCATGTGACCCAAACTGACTCTTCCCAGCTGTAACTAGCACAACACGGACCCTTCCTCTGAACTCTGGGGACATTTCAGAATCCAACCCTGGACCTAGATTCCAATGCCCCTGACTTTTCTCTCTACAATGAGCTGCTGATCCAAACATCCCCGAGCCCTGGGCTGGGCTGGGCTCTGAAATCCTGTGATCGATTTCTAACCTCTCCCGCAGAGCCTGGTTCCATGGGTCTGGAGGCAAACCAGCTACTGCCTCTTCTCTGCAATATGCTGCTGCCTTAGCTGACCACTCTGTGCTGGCTGCATGGCGGAGCTGGCACACAGGTGCTAGCTAGTTTAAAGGCATCTCCCCAGCTGGAGGCAGCCCTGGAGATGCCATGGGCCCTTCATCCGCTCTGCCTGCCCTGCTCTGGGTTGTAATAAGGAATCCAAAGCTCTGAGGATAGCTGGGGGCACGGATTAACTTTACCCACCTACCTAACATTAGCCAGTCACTTCCCAGCAATCTTCTCTCACCCCGGGGGCGGTTTCAAGTGACTCGCGTTTATTTGCACTTAGGCTTGCCCAGAGCCTCTGTGGGTTTTTGGCACCAGTAACTCACCCTTGCAAACCCGCGGCTTAGATTTCAGCGAGGGCAGGACTCAATTAGGGCCTTTCCCACAGCGTGGAGACGATAAGGCTGCATGTCATTTGTTGGGCCTGGGGGAGGTCGCCATGGTAATGGAGCGTGGTGACACGCTGGCAAGGGAAAAAGGGGGCTGCTGCTGCTGCTTCCAGGTTTCTGGACAAAACAATACAGCGAATCAGCCTGAATGAGGCTGTCATGCAAACTCCCCAGGAGGCTGGCCCGGCTCTAGTCCCCCCTTCACCAGCGGCTGCTGAAAGCCGGCTGTGATGTTACTGTCCCCTGCCAAAGTGCGTGCTGGGTGCAAACGTATTTCAGTCACAGGGATCAATCCCGCATGATACTGAGGCCCAGATCCTCAGTAACTTCAATGGAAGAGGAGCAACTTCCACTGAAGCTAGAAACCTAAATACCTTTGAGGATCTGGACCTTCAGCGCCCTCCTCTCTAGGACAGGATGCTGGTCCCTTGGCTGGATCAGTTCCTTCAAAAGCAAGTGTTCCTCCCCCTTGCTCTTTTCCTTAGTGGGGTTCTGTTAAATTTGAGGCTGGGATTGTCAAAGGGGCCTGTGGGAATTTTGGGTCCCTGGTTCTCCTTTGAAAATCCCAGCTTTAAAGCGTTGATAACACGGGGCCAACTCTTGAGATACTTCTGTCACCGGCCCTGCTTCTCGCCTTGGTGCAAGCCAGCTAGAGAATCAGAGAAATGTAGGGCTGGAAGGGACCCCGAGAGGTAAAAATAAGTGGGGGAGGGATCAGAGCCTGGGCTCCAGCCCAAGCATCTACACTGCTATATGCAGCCCCATAGCGCGAGCTCTGTGGGCCTCAGTCCGTTGACCTGGGTTCTGAGACCCATGGCCCCAGGGCTTTGCATTTTTTGCAGTGTAGACACACCCAGAGACTCTCTGGGGCACTGATTTCAAAAATGCTCACTGGGGACTACTGGGTGCCGAGCACTTCTGAAAATCAGGGCCAGTCCTCTCTCTGTGCCTCAGTCCCCACCTGTAAAATGGGTTTAACTGGTGCCCATGCCTGGCACCAGCTTTCTGCAGAGGGGGGATTTTCACCCCAAAATACAGTGAATAATAAAAACAGGCGTGCATTAAAAGCAGCAACAAAAAAAATGTAAACCCTCCCCCCCACTCAAAAGTAAAGAAAACCAAGGGGACGTGGCGGAGGACAGGAAACAAAGGAAGAAGGAAAAATAAGGATGAGTCCTGACACCAAAATAACTTTTGCTGGGACATCTAGCTAGTCAGGAGCTGGGTCAATATAAGCAATTACCGGTGCTAATATTACCATGCTAATGCGTTATTGTAATGGCCAGAGAGTTGCGTGGTATGAAATCACAAGGGATATGCATATTCCACGCACCGCTGGAAATAGAGGGCAGCCAGATCTGGCTGTAGACAGTCTGCAGAATAACTTTAAAAGAATGAGCAAGAGTCACATTGGCGACTGACAGCCACAACACTATGAGAGTGAAAAGCATTGCTGAATGTTTATTCTCTCAAGGTAGGAGTGGCCCTGGAACTGCACAGCTCTGGTTACACGCAGGCATTTCATTCTGATCGTAGAGACAGCAGCTCCCAGTCTCTGGACAGCGTGAGGCCTAAATTTAGTGCAATGAGGTGGCCCCACTAGCATCCCGCAAATCTACTCTGTCTGAGGATATTCACGCCCCAGCGGCCCGACCGTAGCGTCTCTAACTGCCGGGCCTTACATGGGAAGATGCTGGAACCATTCCAGCCCACTGTTCACACCACCACGTTCTCCGGGTTTGCTAATCCCAGGATGGTGCAGACTGAGGATGCTGCTCGGTGTTGTTCTCAGACTGCGACGGATGAAAAGGCAGATCGGAAAAGAGGACGAAAAGAACAAAAGAGGACAGGGCCTTCCAGTGAGGGCGCTTTCCTAGGTCTGGCTAAATTCATACACTTCCTGGATCTGCCTCTGAGTGCTGCAGGCGGAAGACGTAGACTAGGATGTACCGGGCAGCGCGTGGGATAGCAGCTGATAACTGCCCAGATAACACAGCGACGAATGCAGTGCAAATACGACAGATTGGATGGATGTGCTCGGGAACACGCAGCCAGAAGTGAAGCTAATGCCTGTGCGGCGGGCCACCAGGATGGCTATGCACCACTTGAACCCTCTGCACTGGGGTGATTGCTTCCCATAGCGAAGGAGGGAGGGAAAGCTTAATTGCTGGAATGGGTTTAAACAGAGGGGAGGGAGAGTGGCTGGTGCATGGGGTGTCAGAGGATGTTCCAGGCAGCAGGGGCCGGAGGCACAAAGCCAAAGGCAGGTATAACAGGATCAGCAGGAGATGGGTTGCAGGCTGGGGGGCAGATCTCTAGCTGGCATAAATCACTGCAGCTCTGTTGGAGACCATGGAGCTATACTGATCTACACCCGCTGAGGATCAGGCCCCAGGCCCAGTAGGAAGCGTTTGTAGGATCGGGCCCTGCATTAGCAAAACGCAGGCACCTACCTGCAGCTGCAAGAGACGAGGGCAAGGTGTGGAAACGCCCACCTCCCATTCCAGCATTTAGCAGGGGCAATAAAAGAACCACAGCCTGGCCGCGGCTGGCCCACGTCAGCTGACTCAGGCTCACGGGTTCAGGGCTATAAAACTCCAGTGTAGACGGTCGGGCTCAGGCTGGAGCCAGGTGGGAGACCCTGCGAGGGGGGGGGGGGTCTCAGAGCCTGGGCTCCATCCCGAGCCCCAGCGCCCCCTCTGCTAGTTTTTAGCCCTCACAGCCTGAGTCCTGCGAGCCTGGCCCCTGTGATTCACTGCCAGGGGTTTTTTATTGCCGCGTCGACATATCCTTTCAGCTCCCACTACGGTGGCCGCAGGATGGGGAGCAAACCCCTCCCATCCAGAGCGTTATTCTTTGATCACGGTCTCCCTCTCCGCCAGTAAAAGGAGCATTCAGCTGAAAGGACAAGCCTCTGCCTCATAGCCCCAGCAATCTCCCTAGGGTCAGGGTTAGGGTGGTAGTAGCGGGTGACACGGAGCCGGGGAGCCAGTTTGGTGCCTGAGCTGATCAGAGGAGGAGGCAGAATCAAAAGGAAACACAGAAGGTGCGACTGAATCGCTAGAAGGCTTTCAAGGAGCGTGGGGCTGCCCATTGCGCCCCACGTTGTATGCGGAGTTTATTCTCTCCCCAGTGCATTCAACGGGCTCGTGAGCTCCGATGAAAGCTTTCTGATCTCATCCGGGGGCGTTTTTCTAAGTGCACTCAGTGAAGGGAGGGAGTTTGGGTTTGGAGCAGAGGCCAGATCCAAACTTCCCACCGCTGGCTGGCCTGTAAGACCCATGCGTTGGGCCCAGTTCTCCACTCCAGCAGACCTCCTCTTGGCAGCACACAGTGGCCTTCGCAGACTGGAGGATCTGGCCCCGTGAGTGCAAACTGCTACCCGAACAGAAGGCGAGCCGTGTGCAGTGAGCCGGCCCTGGTGCGAATGACAACACAAGGTGCAAGGGGGCGGAGAAAGAGCCCAGGGTCATGACACTGCCTCTGGGCCTGAATCTGATCAATCTGACACTAGTGCAACTAACTCCCCTGACGGAGGATATGTCCGCACTGCAATCAGAGGGGGTCTGCAGCATGCGTAGACATACGCCAGCTGGCTTTGATCTCGCTGGTTTGCGTAGCGGCTCGATGACGCTGCAGCAGCCCGGGACGTACAAGCCCGCTTCGGACCAGCGGTCTCTCCTCCAGCAGTTAGCCAGCACTGGTGCAATTTGACGGCTGTTTTTATTTGATCTAGATCAAAGCCAGCGTGGGTATGTCTGCACGGGCGGTAGTCACACCACCAGGTACAGAGTAGACATATCCTTAGATGGAGCCACTCTGGATTCATACCAAGGGGAGTGCAGAATCTGGTCCTCTCCAAAAGCAACACGTGGGGTCTGAGTCTCAGCTCACTTGAACCCGTGCAGCCCTACTGCTGGTTTCTATCGGCGGACGCGAGAGCTAGCTTCTTGTTAGCTGCCACCCCGTGCCGCTACCGCAGGGATCGGGTTTTGAACACGTGCCTTTCCCATGAGTTCACCCTCCGCAATTACGAGGCTGCATTCCTAGCCTCTGCGCACAGGATGACTTCACTGGCAGACGTCCGCTTGGGTTTTCCCTGGCTGCGCTCGGCCGGGAGGGTGAAGTGAAATGGGAGGCAGGTTTTCCAATGGCAATAAAGCCGGCAGAATGCTGGCTCCCAGATGCCAGGCATAACTTGGGCAGGGAGGCTGGGCTCAGACTGCATCAGCTGCTAAAAATTCTTCGTGCATGGCCCCCTCACGTTGACAGCCACACAGCAAGTCACCCATGTAAATGCCCCGCTCTGCACTATCCCAGCTCTCCTCGTCCTCCTGCTGCAGGTTAGCGAGGCGTGAGCACACACTGGACGCAGGATCTCTACGGAGCAGGCTTCAGAGATGGGCTCGGGGCTAAAATCTCTCTATGGAGCAGAAGTCAGAACTTCTCTAACTTATGCTCTGTTCCCCATGGGACCCGTGAAACACAGAGAAAAGCCGTGGTGCATGTTGCTGCACCCTCATCTGCACCCTATGTGGGGGCCTCTGATGGGCTTGGAACCTGCTCAGAGCTTAATGCAGGCACTGGTGAGACTCCCCAGAGAATGTGTGGGATGGTCCCCATTTTACCAGGGTGATCCTCAAACCGCTGGGTGTCCAAATCTCCATAGGGCTCCACGAACCATCACGTTGTCTGGATGACTCTGTGCCATGACGTCTTTCAGGTTGCATCCAAATGGGTCACAGCATCACATGAGGATGCTTCATGGGCATGACAGACCACGCTTCATCATGCTGAGCCGTGACAGGCTGGTGGAAGGGCAGGATGGAAGCAGCAGAATGTAGCAACGGTCAAATTGCAGGCTGGGGTGGTGGCAGCTCTACAACGGAAAATAGCCGGGGCTGAATCCTTCATGACATTCCTCCTCTTACATGCGGGAGGAACGCCATTGATTTTCACAGCTTCATAGAGCTTAAGGCCAGAGAAACCATTGGACTATCTAGTCTGGCCTCCTATAGCGCACACATAGGCCACACATTTCACCCAAATACTGAGCCAATGACTTCAGCTGGGGCTCAGCAGACCAAGTGGAGGAAGCCAGATTTTGGAAGCCCGTGCAAAGTGGAAAGCGCTAGGATGCCCAGCAGTGCAGAGCTGCTGCACCACAAAGCATTTCAGTCCTCTGGAAACTCAAGAGCTGCATGCCAAAGGCAGAGAAAAGGAGAGATTGAGTTGCCAGCAAGGCCCATGCGGTGAGGGGCGATTGGAGAGCTGAAGGGGGACTGAAAGGATGGACTTGTAAAACACGGGATGAATCAGGCCCCAGATAAGGCAAGTCTGATTTCAAGACCTCAAGTCTTGTGTTATTAGTGGCCATAATGTTATCCAGTTGCCGTTCCAAGAGGCATCCGAACACATGCTTGAATTTCCATTGTCTTCCAAGTGTTGAGAGCAGACCTTGAAACGAACGCATGTAAACGTTTTGAAAAACAGGGAGGCCTGGGCTGGGTTCTGCTCTAAGTTACGCTGGTGTCAGTCTGGAGTAGCCACACTTACGCCAGCCTATCACTGTCACCGAGAGCTGAGGCTAGCTCCAAAGTGCTCAGATAGGGGCTCTGAGCCAGCTCCTGTCCTCACTGACACGGACGCAATTCCTGGGGTGACTCCGTTCAGTGGGGTGTAAGATGCTCAGAACTTGTCAGGTCACCCATTAGGTGGCCATTATCCAGACCTTTAAAAAAATCCAGCCCTGGTATTTGTATCAATGACCTCAGCGAATTCCACAAGTCGAATGTTTGGGTTTCATGGGACTTCAGTGGCTGTTTTAAGCACTTGTCAGCCTGGTTCCCATCTCAGTCGCGCTGTTGTAAATCCGGACTAACTCCTCTGCAGCTGGCAGGGTTCCACGGCTGGAAAGGGCAGCGGAATCAGAGGGTACCTAGAAATCACTGGTTAGATCCATTAGCCCATCAGTCTACATCGGATGGTGCAAAGGATACCATCAGCAATAGGGCAGCTGAGGCTCAGCAGATGGAGGGAGGGGAAGCGAGATTTTAGGAACCCATGCGAGGGGCAAAGAGCTCAGCTGCCCAGCAGCTCTTTGGATCTGCATCGGCTGCTGTCCCCTGCAGAGGGGTTGTGGAAGCCACTCCAAGTCTAAGGCTGCAGAAGCACAGCAGCTACATGGCTTGACGGATCTCTTCCCTGCTTTGATCCCGCTAAGATCCACAGTCCCCTTTGCTAGCTATTTGGGCTGATAGCCGGGGACAGGATTTATTCACTTAGTGCATCCCCGGACTGTGATGAGTAGCTAAGCTAATTCCACTTGCTTGGTTCACCTGCACTGCTTATACAGTGTGCGTAGCCAACCACCACGACAAGGAAGGCAGAATAACACCGGAGAATAAAAAGCTGTCACAGTGGAATAGACAGACACCAGGGGATATCAACCTCTGTCACCGCACTCAGAGCTGTGGCTAACAAAGGCTGCCGTGAAGAATTCAAAGCTACTGAAATGAGAAAGCCATGGAAAAATCTGGAGAATGTGTGACATAGCAGAAAATATCTCCTTCCCGTCTCAGTGAAGTGGGCGTGCAAAGCCTCCCCGAGTTTCTCGCTCCTTCTCGGCGCGCTGGACTCATTAAAGTGGCAGGGTAAAGTTTCTGCACAGCTGCAACCTAGCTACCCAGGGATCCTCATTCTTCCTGCCTCAGATTCCCAGCTTAGTTTACGGTGACAATATGTAGCGGATCTGTTTTCTTTTAGGAACTACACCATGCCCCATCTCTCCTGGCAGGTCAGACTTGCAAGAGCTCAGCTCCCATGCAGACAACAAAATAGGTGGCCATCTTTTCCACAGGTGCTGAGCAGATTGGGTGCTGAGCTCCTTGGAGAATCTGGGCACGAAAGTCTGTCCCAACAGCTCCTCCGATCATATTCCGCATTTCTACATGGCCGTTCATCAAGAAAGACCCCAACGCACATTACAAACTAGATACACTTGCACAGTGCTACCAGAATGTAGCAACTGACCAGTGGAAGAACACAAAGAGGGACGGGAAATTTCTGGCAGACACCAGGTCAAGCCCCTAATTTTTATGAAATGGGGCCACATCACATGCACTGACTGCGGCGGGTGACATAGGTGGGACAAAGACAAAACCACACCAGAACTTATTAACACAGTTGGAGTAAATAGCTCCTTCCATTTAAACACAGCACCGAGTTGGGTTATAGTAAGACTAAACCAAACGTGTTAACACTAGGACATAGGTTAAGTGATGCCAAGTAAAAAGAGTAAAGTTTGAATTGGTTACAAGTGAAAATACGTATCTAAAAATCTAAAACTTAATCTAGCAAGACACCGGCTTTGTTCAAGATAGTTCCTCTCACCAGTCGTTCTGCCCAGCCATGGCTGACTTTCCCTCAGGCAGGACTGCCCCCAAAAGCAGAAGGGGCAGGTTTTCCTTGTCTTCCTAGGTTAAAGATCTTTGCCTAAGCAGGTTTCTCCTCTGCATTCAGTTCCAGAGATTTCAACCCTTCCTTGGCTGAAGGACCCATATTTCTCAGCTCACGAGAGGATTGTTCCCTTGTGTCTGTCTAGGGATGGGTGCCAAAGATGGCTTCTTTCCTTGCTGATAGCTTCCAAAGCTCAATTAACTTGTTTCAAGAAGCAGGATGACCTCATGCTGTTCTCCATTTCCTGTGGGCTTCCCAACTCCCTGTGTAACTTTCTGTGTAAATGGGGCTTCCCTGGTTTCTGATTCCACCATGCTTAGTTTACATAGGAGACAAGTAGAAAGCTGTGCCATTCCTACAGCCTACCACCAATGGGTATCCATAATTCCTTACATAGTGTTAATACAGACATTTCACAATGATGTTAACATCTAGTGTGGCATTAGCTTTCGAAAAATCGCTCACCGTACATTTTTGTAATACAGTAATATTGTATACAATCAGCTGATTCAATTGCTTATTGCTTGAGATTCAGCACTCCCTGGCTTTACAGACTAGTAAACCTTTGCAATTTATTCTCTGAAAAGTAAAACCAAGTAGACCAGGCTTTTCCCTTCCGCTGAGTGTAGATGCTATACCGTCCCCTCTTCCCCCCATTGGTTAGTGTGAGGTTTGCCTCCACACCTTGTTAGCTGGATGGGTCTGTGTATGTGCTGTGTAAATACATTCTCGCTGCCTTTCCGAGTACTTTGGAAGTAACTCCCTGGTGGGAAAAACAGATTCCTTTGTCTGGGGCAGATCTGTTTACCAACCCCTGGCACGTCTGGTTTAAACACAAAACTTTAGTAATCCTTCCAGCATCTATCATAACTGTTCATACCCATTGCGTACATATATCATGCAGGAATATTAATGATCAGCGAGTTGTTCATTTTCAAATGATACGATACCCCCACAAGTCATATTTCATATAAAGATTATTTCAATAGTGTGTAGGGTGTGAACACTGGGGTGCTTAGTGTCACATCCTGTTGAGTTCCAAGCATCAACTCGTGGAGTAAGATGCTACTCAGTGTAAGAGGATCAGGATCAGACCCTGAGTAAGGACTGAGTAATTAGTGAATAAGGATGGTAGCATCAGTTCCATATTTTGTGCATTAGGGCTCCTCCCATTGCAAGAGATTTCTACCTGTTTTCTACAAGTGCTACAATGTTTCTGTTGCTAAATCAGCCTTGGTTATTGATAGTGTCATCAAAGATTCCAGGAGTTAGCACAGATCTCGGCCCTCATCTCCCCGCATCCTCACACCACCGCAGATCAGAAATGATGAGAAGGCACCATCAGCCATGTGCAACACATTTGCCACCTTCTGAGGCACTGTGTCCAGGCCAGCCAGCACAGACACCAGCATTGATGATCTGGCCCTTTCAGTGTTTCTATGATCCATAAATGACAGCACAATGCAGTGAAAAACCAGGCCCCCCAAGTTGTCACGGTAGATGCTAGGGTGATTAATAAATAAGGAGCTGAAATAGATTCAGGTCAGTGGGGGCTGGACAAGTCTTGACTAATCAAAAGGCCCAGCATTGGCTATTGGAGCAGGAAACACGAAACCCCGTGTGGACAGGAAGGGTTTCTTCACACAATGTCCGGGCTCCTAAGAAAGCAGAGTTTTGCTTAAACATTGATTTCACAATATTTAGCACTTTGGAAGCAAGTGAATTACGGTTAAGAAAGGAGGAACCAAGCATACAAGGCCTGGATAACCGGATCCCGCCATGCTATGTATTTACATACAGCCGCCCTTTGTCCTAGGTGAGCTGTGCTGAACAAGTTTTTACCCAGAGGAGCTCGCAGTGGAAGGTCAGGGAACGAGCAAACTGGCCTGTTCACATAACAGGTATAAGGCAGCCCAAGAAGGATGTGTAGGGGAGAGAGAGGAAGGTTAGCAGAGCCCGAACGGATCTCTGGGTAGAGAAGCCTCGTCTCTCTCCTCAGCAGAGAACCGAGGAGAAACACACTGTAAATGACACGGCATACGGCTCCGTAAGGGCAAATGTCAATAAAACGTCACAGCCGAACGTCTCCAGGGCCGTGCAGATAGAGCAAAAGCGGGACTTGGCCCTGCTGTGCTGCATTTCAGCCACGCGATGCCCTCCGGAGGCGTCAGTGCGCGGGTGGAGATGCCCAGTGAGCCAAAGTCTGGCCTGAGCGAAACCTGGCGGTGTGTTCCCAAGGGGGCGGGAGAGTAAAGTCACGCGAGTCCGGGGAGCCCCTTCACAACGGGGAGACCCCAGACCCACGTGGCTGGGAGGGAACCCTGAGGGGCCCCGTTAACGTCTGGGGTCTGGCTTGGCCTCGCTTTTCTCTCCAGTTCTAGCCTGCTGTTGAGCAGAAGTCCGGTCCCAGCAGCAGAGTGGGGTGCTGTGCTGAGGACAGCTGGGGGACAGAGGGGAGGTACCGGGGGCTAGATTCTGCCTGGCCTTTCGCTAGATGCAGCATGGAGCTTTTCACCCACCACCAATTGACAAGGTGCATGTAACAAGGAAGCAGAATGTCAGCCCCTCTCCGCTGCCCGGGAGCTGCACAGAAAGGGAGCCGAGAGGGCAGCCGAGAAGGCAGAACCACGGCTCCACCCCCTCGTGTACCCATGAAAGGGAGTGAGCAGAGCTAAACAAAGGGTGCAACAGTGGCTGCCCCAGGCTCAAAGACCCCCCGCTTCTCCCCAAGGCAGCCTGCCTCCCTGTGTTCTCATTAAAGGGATGCACTTCCTCCCCCAGGCACAAACCAGCCCTGAGCCAGAGTGATCGATATTTGCCGAGCAGCTTAGCATAGCTGGGTAGCTAAAACAGCCAGGTCACCAGCACCATGTCTATACCCCCCACCGAGAGGTGCTTTGGATAGGACAAATACCGCCACAAGAAGTCCACCAGTGTCTCATGAAGGCTCTGGCTGATTCCCAAGATAGGAGTGAAATCAGAATCCAGGTGGCCAGCTGTGGTTGCAGGGCGTGTGCACAGCCCAAAAACGGTTCAGCAGGATGTGATGGCAGGCTAAGAGCACTGCTCGTCAAGTGCCGTGGGATGGACAGACAAATTCTCCCACCGTACAGCCTTCACCAAGCCATAGAGTAGTAGTAGTAATGCAGAAACGCCCATAGTCTCAGGAGCAGACCCCCATGCACTACAGAGCTCTGTCTCGCCAGCAGTCTGAAGCATGCCCTGCAGCCCAGCAGAATAGAGCGGTGTGAAAAAAACGACTTTGGGGGTCCGTTTGGCACAAAACCGTTTTTTAAAAAAATTTTCCAGCAAGATGAAAAGGTTTTTTAAAAAAAAACAAAGAAGAAGAAATCATGTAGGGTCAATGAAAACGTTTAGTTGTCAAGGCTTTTTTAACCTTTGTTTTAGAAAATGGAGTGAAATTCTGAAATCCAAACACAAAGTCGAATTGTTTGGACATTCCAGATTTTTTTTTTTTTTTTTTATTAGACCAAATCAATCCACCAAAACCGGCCTGAAAGTTGTGAATTGTTTCAACCAACCTGCATCTGCATTTTACGGCAAAAAATGGATTTTCCAGGGTGGAAAAAAGATGGCCCAGCTGTACAGCAGAGATCTTTCCCCCCTCTAGATATTGGCAGTGCTGCCTTTCATAGATCAGTTGAGGTGAAGGCTGTGGGACGCCGGCATGGAATTAATGAAAGACCAGATAATAACACCTTTTCCCCCTCCTGAACCGGTGTTCTTGGTGCTAAATTAACAGGGTGGTCCCTGGAGCAACCCATAAACTAGACGGGACAAGGCTGGATTTCATTCCATCCTCTTCCTTGTAGGGCCACCCCCGTAACTTCTAAGAAATCCAGCACAAATAAATAAATAAACCTACCAGTCCGAAGAGGCTTGTGCATGAAATACATCACACCAGCAGTGTATTTACCGCCCAACCCATGGAGAAATATTCTAGCTATTTGAGGAGCAGAGAGCTGTCAGAATTCAGACTCTGCTAATTACCTGCACTGGGGATTTTGTGCATCAGTTTTTTTCCCCCACAGCCACTTGTTTCTGGCATCAGTTTTTAACCCTCTAGGATTTCCCTGCCTTCACAGGTTCAACCCTGGCAGAGTCTGTAGCCCATAGGGTAAGCTTGCCTATTATATTCACTGGCTTACCTTCAGTGTATTTAGCGGCTTGCGTTAGATTTGGCCGTAATGCAAGAAACCTACAGGCCTGTATCCTGTAAGATACTAGCTGAAGCATGAATGAGTGTAGGAGTTAAGTAGGTCGTAAGCCTTGGCATAGATTAATGGCCTAATGGTTACCTTTAGATTTTGGGAACAAAGGAGCGCTTGCTCCACGGTCGACGTTAGACTGTTCCAATCAGTGGTACAGCACGGAACATGGAAGGGGCAACTGCACATCCGCTTGCACAAGCGCTGACGGGTCTGATCAGGAGCTGAAGTGGCAGTTACATGTATCGGGCGGTTAACCTCTAGAATAAATCTCAGTGTTATTTGGGTGAGAAAGCTAAATATGGGCCTGGAGGACGGAGCACGAACAGATGATGCTCAGGTCATATAACAGGGGAGTTACCATGTGGTCCGGGGCTTGATCTTTCCTGGGCTTCTTCCAGTGCTGCTTGCTTTTCTACTAGCTAACCCTGCAACTCCCTGAGGAACTTGGCCCATCGGACACCGTGGCATGCCAGAGATAGGGCTAGTCCTTTTGTCCCTTATCACCAGCTCCTCCACCAAAGGTGTGAGTGTGCAGTTCTAAGAGCCTATGCATAGAATGATGCCACAGATAACCCCGCTACTGTATTATCTCTACCTTATTTTATGGCTTCGGTCTGTTCTAGCTTAATCCATTGTTTTAATACAGATCTCTGGAAGAGATCACCTCCCTAGGTAACTCACTCTAGTGCTTCACCACCCTCCTAGGGAAAATGTTTTCCTAAATATCCATCCTAGAGAGGAAAGGATAGATCAAAGAGGGGGCAGAAACGAATGACCACCTCAAGACTTAAGGACCCTTTCCTGCCACCCTTACCATGAGCAGGACGTGGAGTGCTCTTGATTCATTGGAATGACGTACTCAGTTTTACAACAGGTGGTGACAATCCATCTCTACATGGCTGAAGAGGTTTTCTTTGGTGGGTGGAGGTTAACAAAGAAAAATAAGGGAGTCAGGTACCCCTCGGCATCTAACTCCTATAGGCTCCTTTGAAAAGCCCAACCAACGGCTTCTACTAGCCCAACCCAATCTCCAGTTCCAAGCAATGGGTCAGCAGCCCATCCCCTCTGCAGTAAGGATGGAGAGGAGCTGACTGGAAAATACAGCAGAGGGTCTTCAGGGTGGGCAGTTCAGGTCTTGCCCGCCACGTTTCAAGAGCGACGGCATCATCAACTCCTGCCACTTGGGTCCAAATACACAATCTGAGCTTTCCCTCCCTGCCTTCCTACACTGGCCTCCAGTGCATTTAAAACAAATGGCTTGTGTTACAAACACACACCCAGAAGTCAGATGAAAACATAGACACTCTTGCTGGGAGCTTGCAACACAACACAACACAACTTCATTTCTAAGAACTCAGTACAATAAAAACACAGTAACCAAAACCAGTGAGAGACAAAGCAGTCTACGCCCTAAAACAGAGAGGCGCAACTCACCCCCACCTTACTATAGCCGGTCTGCAGACTGACCGTTGCTTCCAGATGCCTCTACACAGAGCCCCCACACCTGCAAGCAGAACTAGGAACCCCACCCCCCAAAGTTATAGTTTGCAAATCCAACAGACTCGTTAATGTTGCACTGAACGGGTACCACAGTGAAAGGTCAACGCCACCCAAACGGATGATTTCTCGGTTGCATTGTGCGATATACTATAACTCCCAGAAGGGAGCTCTGTCCACAAGGGGGATATGTCAGATTTTCAAGCGCTCAGCTTCCACTGAGGCACCAAAATAAATGGCTGGAGTTTCAGCATCTTGGGTGCTGGCCTCTTTGAAAAAGCTGACCCAAGAACTCACAGCACTTAGCAGCTATCAATGAGTTAAGCCTCCCTAAGCTGCCCGGGGACATGTAAGTTTTATACCCATTGTACAGATGGCCGAATGGTGCCCAAATGAGAACAGAGGTCTTTTGAGAACCCAGCCCCAATTATGGGCGTGGAGCACTTGAAAATACATCCCTGCGCTTTTTTTGGAAAGCTGCCTGCATGAAAAGAGAGCGTGCCGGCCAGCCCAGTCAAGCCGCATGCTGTTACACCACAGAGCACAGCATTTATCAGAGCCGGGGCATCACCACAGTACACTTCACCATGGGATAGACATGGACAGAAGCATAGCATTTCTAGTGTAGACATACCTGCAGTTACTGCAAACGACGCCTTTGCTGAGAAGGATAATTCACTTAAAAAGGAAATAAGGGAAAAAACAGCTTCTACGTCAGCCAGGGGTTAATTACATTAACATTGCTGCCCGCAACATGTGTCTTTCTAGCTGGTTGGACTATAAAGACTCTGAACAGAATCTATAAGCTCTCAAATCTGCTTCAATCACATCTAGCTAGGTATTTATATGACCCTCATGCCTATAGTATGTCTCATGATAATTAATGGATGTTAGCTTCACAACAACATGAGATACTAAAGTACTATCCCCATTTTGCAGGTGGGAAATTGAGGCTCAGAGAGATTAAATGACTTGCCAGGAATTGAACCCAGGTCTCTTGAGCCCCAGTCCAGCAATCTAGCCATGAGATCATCCTGATTACCTAGGCATAAAATGTATGTGGTATCACACCTTTGTGCTTTCATGCCAGCATATTGCTGTCTGTCATGCAGTGCTTTAAAATATATTTAAAAGCCAAGTACTGCAATGACCCTGTTTGAGTGCGTGCACCTTACTGTTCTCCACTAGGAACAATCAGAACTGCTCAGCTGTATGTCACAGACCCCCTATACTGCTGATACAAAATGGAGATTCTCCTTCAGCTCCAGCACTTTATGATTTCAAGGCAGGAGGATCCAAGTTCTATTTCTGCAGTCAGGGGGAAGTGCTCAGTGGCTGTGGTCTGCAGCACAGTTCTGATCCACATACAAACTCCCCCGAAGTCTGAGGTGTTCAGATGCCAGCTGTGAATTCAGATCCAAACCTACCCAAAGGCCAGGGCTGCTGGAACCAGGATTCACAGCTACAAGTCAGCTGTGAAATTCACATTTGGGTATCATCATTGGGAGTCTCATCCCCATAAAGTTTGGGGCGGGGATGAGAGGTTTGTTCAGTTTTAGATCCAGATCCATCTCTAATTTCAGGGCGATCAGGAAAAGGCATTAATCTTGCTGTTTTCTGGACCTCCTCCATGCTTCGGGCCCATTAAAACAGCCTGCAAATTAATGTTTGTGCCTGTGCGAGGGAAGCGTGGCCTCTCTTGATCCGGTTTGACTGGACAAACTTCCCCGAGCAACAGCAGGAATGCGTGCAAAGGGAATCTCTAGGTAACATGCCTATTTGCATTCGTGTGCACACGCCCTTTGACTTTGCACAATCGGTAGGTGCCACTCGTCCCCCAAAAGCAACCAGGTGCATGTGCGCACACGCCCTGGCAGCATTCGCTGTGCGTGTGTCTGAGCATTTTGAACAGCAGGAAATGTGACGGCTCCCAGGCTCTGGATCAGATTACATTCAGCAGTGCTTGGCTACAAAGCTCTGCACAGCTCTTAGCAGATATCCAGAGAGTCTAGGTGCCAGAGTGCTATACAAGTCCATAGCCGGTTAGTGTGAAGATCTTCATGGTTGTCACTATGCAGCATAACATGTTGCAGCAGCCACAGGGATCGCACCTAGCTCTTCCTGCTCCAAAACCACATGGCCCTATGGCTTAAGCTAAAGGAGACTCTCCATTACATATGAGCATTATAGGACCTCTGACACAGAGGATCAATTCTGATGCCATCCAGAAGATGGCAGTGGTTCTCATCCACACTAGCCAGCAACACGTTGTTTTCCCACCTCTTAAAGCTTCTTTCATTTAAGAATCTCCAGGCCGGTCAAAGCTATGAACGAGTTAAGCCTCACATCTCTGTCCTGAGAGGTAAGTATTACATCCGGGGTACAGATTGGTAATGCAAACAGACAGGTGAAGTGGATTATAGAGGTAGATGAAGGTAGGATCCTTGGGATGTGGGGCTAGTGGTATGAGAGTTTGGGTACCCTAATCTCATTGTGTCTCAGTTCCCCATCTGTAAAATGGGGGCAGTAACTCCCCTCCCTTTGTCCGACTCATCTTTTTAGATGGTAAACACTTCAGATTTGTACAGCACCTAGCACAATGGGGCCCGGCTTTTGGCGAGAGCCTCTAGGTAGTTCTGCAGTACAAATAAAATGGGGAGAATATTACAACAGCCTTTGGGGATGGGGAGGGGGGAGAGAAATCAGTTACCAAATAAGAGCTCTGCCATCTAACTTTCTTACTGCGTGTGGGAAAACTAGCTCCGAGTCACGCTACCAAAGCATGGAGCCAGGTAGGCCATGTAACTTTTAAATTACATTCTTCCTCACTGCTTCTCTCCCCACACATACCGCTAATTACAAAGTGTACAGCAGTCGCCTCGAGGAAGATATGTGCACATTACAACACAGCAGGTACACTGCAGGGCCTCATGTTTGTGTAAAGCAAGCTCCGTGTGTGTGTGTATTACATTGTGTCTGCAAATAGCTTGACATGACAGACAAGGTACTAGCTCATTCAAGGTATCCATGAAAGCTGCAGGAAGCAAACACCAGACATCCTCTTCCTCTGCAAACTGATCATAATCCTCAGATCAGACTCAGGCTAGATTCTCTATTATCTAAAAAGCAGCTCCAGTCCTCAGTGGATGGGATACACCTTCATAGCTGCAGTTAAAAATGACAGGCAAGGTTGGCCACGCCCAGTGCCACGGTTGAGTAGGAAAAACCGGTGGCTCTTCAGTTTTATTAGAGCTGGACTGAGTCACCCTTACTTACACGGAGTAGCACCCGACCATGCAAGTAATTCTACTGGTTGCAGGCCTGCAAGGATGGTAAAGCTCTGAGATGCTTGAATAGAAAGTGATGCAGCAGGACAGTCACTACGGTTCATGCACTAAGGGTAAGATTTACACCCGTGAAGAGGGGCCAGCACAGAGTCTATGCATCAGTTCAGTCCCTACACAGAGGGGATGGGTTGGTTTCCTTGCCCTCTTTGGACACTAAATAACAGGATGTGGCTTTATATGGTTATTGCTTCATCCCCTGTATGAAAGTCTTACTAATCTTTCCTTGCCCCATACCCTGAAATGCTCAGAAGCCCCATTCAACAAACACTTGAATCATTTCCTTGTCCTGTATGTATCATAGCGTGGGGACAGAATTATTGCTGGGATTCAGTTGTTTTAGATACGGGCCAGGATCAAAATCCAGGATCTAAACACCCTCCCAATCCCACGCCAAACTGGATGATGAGCTCTTGGGGGCAGGTACGTCTACTTGCTGGTACAGCACCTAGCACCATATGTTTTGATTTACAAAGGTATTTAGGCACCTAAAGATGCAGATCAGTGCTGAGTGGGATTTTCAAAAGCTCTTAAGCCAGTTAGGTGCCTAAGTCTCACGGAAACGAATGAGAGTTAGGCACCCAAACAGCAGGAGGGTCTGGGGCCCTAACTCACTCTAGGCACCGTGGTAAATTCCACTAGGTGCCTAACTCCCTTTGTAAATCCAGCAGCTGATGCTAGAACAGTGGGTGCGATGCATGACTGCAGTGTAACCACAACAAAGCAAAACCCTGGACCTGACCACGGCTCAAACTTCAGGGTGTTTGAAACCCTGACTCAGATCTAGATTTACACTGGGCATCATGATCCTCTCTAACCTGTATCAGCCCTTGCTTTTCCAGTCCTCACAATGCAGGCAGTTTTGGTTCCTCTCTGAGTAATGGGAGGTTTCCTCTCACACAGGTAAGCAAAGGGATCAGGGGTGGAGCAATCCCTTGGTGAATCAGGTTTGTGTGCAAGCCGGTCAATTTGTTTCCCACTTCAGTGATTAGCGCATTGCAATCTCCAGCCATGTGGGTTTACACTCAGCACTGCCTTTCTCTGAGATGCCTCAACTAAAAGCATGAAGTGGAAGGGCGGTGCAGTGGTTAAAGAACTAGTCTAAGATTCAGGAGACCTGGAGCCAATTTCTGGATTCCCAATACCCAAAACTGCCCTCAGCACTTACCTGTGTGCTGTATTACCTTCCTCCAGTTTGCAGGCGTGGCTGAAATCTTGACCCTGCTGAAGTGAATGGGGGTGTTTCTAGGGGGATAAAAACCCCTGGCTGGCCAAGTCAGCCGACTCAGGCTTGTGGGGCTGAAAACTTGCTGTGCAGAGGACTGGGCTCCGGCTAGAGCCTGAGTTCTGGGATCCTGCATGGGGCTTGCGTCCCAGAGCTCAATCTCCAGCCCAAGCCGGAATGTCTATGCAGCAAATTTAGCCCCGCAGACTAAACCCCACAAGCCCAAGTCAGTCGACCCGGGCCAGCCACAGCCATGCCGGGGGTCTGTTATCCCTGGGTCAATGTGCCCTAAGAGACCTGCACAAGATCACACAGCAAGTCGCTGGCGGAAACAAGAACAGAACCCAGGAATCCTGACTGCCCGGCCTGCGGCACTAACCACTAGACCGCACATCCGTTTTTGTGCACGGGAGTCTCTCTAATGTTTTTGCAGAGTGGGCTATGAGAGAGAGAAGGAATCTCAGCTGGGAATGGGACAGCTCATAAGGAGTTTACCAAACCATTCCCCTCCACCCCATCTTTCTCCACAGAAGACATGCTTTGCTGCTTTCCCTTTTGGCACCAGACACATTCTATGCATTCCAACACCTTGTACCACCCGAGGTCTTTCACCTGTCCCAACAGGCACGGTGGCATATACCTCACTCGCACACAACCCAGGTATTACTCATTAGAATGAGGTCACCCTGCTTCCTCCTCGACAATAAATCACAAGCTTCTGTCTCTATCCCGCAGTGAGCTGAGGCCATGAGCTTGAACAGCATCTCTAAAGAAGGTAAAGCAGTGGTTCTCCGCCTTTTCCCCACCCTGGGGCACATGTGTCACATAGCCAGTATCTAGCAATATGGGGAAAGGTGTTTGTGGGCAGGGGGTGTGTGCATGATCCCTTGACACCCATTTGTGACTCCCAGGTTGACTGCCCTTGCCCCCCTACCTCCCGACAGGACTGCTAGAGGAAACCCCTCAAAGGAGTTGTCGGGGACAACCTGGTCCTTTGAATTTCCTTCCCCGACCCCCTCCGAAAGAGAATTCAAGGTGCCAGGTTTCCAAGCCACTTTGCCTTTGGTCGCACATATCTATGCTGAGGACGGTCGAAGGGAGTCAGGCATTCAACTCCTTGGTGAGTCTCTGAAGATCTAAGCAAATAACCAGTCCTCAGACTTCTTTGATGCTTGGCTCCTCGGCTGACATGGCCTCTGAGCATACTGACTGGCCAGGGTGCTCTTAGTGGAGGTGGGGGCACATCCCTGGGTAGCCTATGGCAGGCACCAGCTCTGTTCCCATAGACTCTAGAACGACCCTCTGATGATACCCACTTCTGGGTGCTACCAGGCAGGGCTAGATGTGAACCAGTGAAAGGCTCCGTCTGCTGCTATCAACCACTTGAGATCAACACCAAAGCCCAGCACGTGCAATCAGTCGTACCCATGGTGCGCGACTGCCTCGGGGCTGCAACTGAAAACTGCGAACACCAAGGAGCCAGAATCTTAGCGTCGCTCAATGGAGCTAAGCTGATTTACTCCACATGAAGAGTTGAGCTACCCTGCTCAAACACTGCTCCATAGAGCCTGAGAAAAACACTCAAAGGCTGTTCTCCCCCTTCCTCCAGCCTAGTAGATTGGTTAGATCCACACTGTTCTTTGGAAACAAAATTCAGACATTTCCACAGAACTCAACGCTTCCCTGTGTCTCACCTCCTGGTCGCTCAGATCTCTGGGCTTGGCCATCTCGGCATCTTAAGGCAGCCAGTCGAAGCCTTTCCTGTGAATCATGGAAAAATAACGTCATCTGATCCTCGGCATTAGATGTTTGTTAATCAAACAGAAACATGTTGTTTTTTTAATAGCAAAGTATCCTCATAAACACGTATAAACCAAGGCAAAACACCGGGAAGCCCCTAGCTGGCTCTGTCTGCCAGACACTATGGTATTTTTTTCCACCTCTTTGCAATAAACAGATGGAGGGAGATGATGGATTTTCACCCTGTGCCCGCGTGCAGACCTGTGTCTCTATAAAATCCATTCCCAGGGCCTGATTCTCCTCTCACTTATACCATTATAATGCCACTGAAGGCAATGGAGCTACTCCCAAATTATCAGCATAAGGGAAAAAGATGAATCAGGCCCCGTTATAGTCATGTTCAACCATTCTCTGCATTGTGGGTGTATATGCTACAGATACACCTAACCCCATCAAAAAGATCCAGTTGGTGTAAGTCTGGCTTCAGTGGACTTATACCAACTGAGGATCTGATCCAAAGTACCTGTGGTTAGATTTGAACTGGTGACCTAAGAGAGTATGAAGTCCACAAAGCGTTCCTAGAGATATCCTGGCTTTAGGCTTACATTTAAAAAAAAAATCATTCCCACCCCCTCTCTCAGTGTCATTAGCTACAAAAGTGATGGGCCCAATCAAAATCTTGAGAGGCGGGGGCTATACAGAGGGAAAGCACTTTGTGAAGGCCTGTGAAATGGGATGGCACAGCGGGTGTAGAAATCTGTCGCAACACCCGTTGTGCACGGGTGCTAAGGATTACACAAGGGGCAAGGCAGTGGGGAAATCCAGCCTTGTCAACCCCCAGAAGTTGCACTAGTTTAACTAAAGATGTCATGTTAACCTGATTTAGTTATACTGGTGCAACTTGGTGTGTGGACACGTCAGTTTGAACCCGGCTTTTATTGCCTTAGCTTGTCGGACCAACATGATCAATTTAAACCTATCATGTAAAGGACTGTCCACACCCAAAGTTGCACAAAATTTATTAAATTAACAAAATTAACATCACTCCTTTAGGTCTTCTCTACACACAAGCACACCAGGGAACTTTTAATGCATGCCAGCAGGGTCTACACAGGGCAGTGAGAGTGTAACACATTGGTGTGGTTTATAATTCACTCTCCATAGCGTGCCAGGCACCATATAGACAAGCCCTGAAATTAAACTGAATTAAGCCCGGCTGAAACCAAAGTCAGAGCGTCAACATGGCCTTTTGCACTGGTTTAACTAAATCAATTCAATCTCACACCTTGTGTGAAACTGGTACCACTGTGTTTAGACCAGGCCTTCGAGAGGTAGATGGGGAGCGCGTCCTGTGGACTTCATGGGAACATGTATGATCTGAACTCGGCCAGGGATGGTAGCTTCCACTGCATGCTGCTGTTCTGCCTACTGCAGTAGATAAGTGGAGACAGCAAGTCCACCCGCTACCATTGTGTAAAAGTGATTCATTGCAAATTCAGAATAAAGTGGCTAATTGCATTTCTTATCCTAGCTGCTGTTCCGTCGTCATTCCGGATTTATCCTGTGGCGTTGACAACCTTTTCCTCCCAGTTTAAGGGACGAGAATTGCGGTGCTTAGCATATTCGGTGACTCACTGCAGCGAGAACGACACAACGCTGACTTTTTACACACACCTTCCCCCCCCCCCCCACTCTCCCATGGTTGTCTCAGTGTCTGCACCCTGCAGTGGGGATTCCTGGCCGGACCAGCAGCAGAGTCTTGGATTTAAGGCTCCCTAGGTCGCATTACTGGATGAACTGATAGAAACGGTGAGGTGGGTCTGCCAAAGCCCGCCCGCTGCACTCACAGGAAAGGGACTGCACGCCATTCTCCCACTTGCCCGTCCTTCCTAACAAGGGATGGTAGCAATGATTACCACTTCTACAGTGCCCGGGGGCCTGATTCGCCAGGGCCTTCTCCC
The DNA here is from genome assembly GCF_026122565.2 of Emydura macquarii macquarii. Taxonomy (NCBI): domain Eukaryota; kingdom Metazoa; phylum Chordata; order Testudines; family Chelidae; genus Emydura; species Emydura macquarii. The sequence goes on from NW_027133415.1 coordinate 704,573, forward strand.
TTGGGTGGCCGTTGGCACCTGAGCAAAGCGCCGGGAGCATTTTACACTAGAATTATGGCAGCAGCCAGAGGACCCAGCCAAGACCCGGGGCTCATTGTGCCGGCTGCCATACAAACACATCCCCTAGAGACAGCCTCTGCCCCAGAGAACTTACGTAAATAGATCTATTGTCCCCGTGGTAGATATGGGGAACACCGACAGGTGCAGTCACTGCCCACGGTGACAGGGAAATCTATGATGGACCTGGGAACCAGACCCAGATCACTTGAGCCCCAACGCAGTGACTCAAACACAAGAGCATCCTTCCTCCAACCCACCGGGCATCATGCCAATAATTACACCCGACGCGCTCCTGCCACTGGGCACAGATCAACTGACTCTCATCCCGAATCAGCATCCTCTCTGCTTTACAGACCAGGGGGCTGCAGCACAGAGGTGAAACCAACTTGCCCGAGGCTATACAGAGACTCATTGCCAAGGCGGGGATTAGAACTCAGGTTTCACCGGGGCCTGGCACTGGGCAGAGCCCTCTGCACCCTGCTGCTTTCCTGCAGCCTGCTCCCAGGGAAGACTTAACCTCTCGGAAATCTTCTCTTGTTTGAGTCATCGCTTTAATGTCTCTTTTAAAATGTTAATCCATTTGTTTAATTGGTCTCGGTACCATCTGTAAACCAGTCTCGCACGTCCCTATAGCCATTTCAAAGTGTTCTCCTTATCCTGTCAGCCTCCAATTAATGCCTGTTTTTACCATCAGACCTGGGCTGCATCTCTCAGGCCTACGATAACTCCACACCCCTTTCCCTGCAGCGCCCCGCTCAGCCCCTTCTGTGCACCGCAGCTGTGTTCTGCATTTCTCTGCTTCGTGGGCAGAGAGACCTCGACACCCTGAAACCAGAGAGTCAAACCGGCCCTTCATCCTTCCTTATCTGGACCAGCACATCTAAGAGGGCACCGGAATAGCATCAGTGCCATTCAGGCCATTCACCAAACAAGCCTGTCCCAAAGGTTAACGCCCCACAAAGACGGGTCCTTGTATCTCAGGTGTGCTCCAGAAGCTTCAAGCCAACGGTTATCATGTCTCCTGTGGAACAATTCTATCGCCCATGTCAAGGATTCTAAGGGCCTCCATTATTCTAGGGCTATTCAAACCTCTAAGCTCTCTTCTTTAAAGACGTACACTGAGATTTTTCAAAGGAGTCTAAGGGAGTTGGGCACCTGACTCACCTTAAGCTCCTTTGAAATCCCTGCCAATAGGTGACTTTATGCCTACCCCGACTTCCCCTTGCTAGGAGCTGCACATTCACAGCAGAGGGTGGAATTAGGCCAAAAAAACCCAATCTGGTTTGCTCTCACTTACACACATCTAAATCAGAGGGCCATTGAAGCCTCTGGAGTCACAACAGTGTAAAACTGGACCAAGGGGGACCGGAAACTACCCCCAAAAGGTTCAGTGTGAATTAAGGAAAGGCCTGTAAATATATTCCGGACAGATGAAAGTTCACTGAGAAAAGCCACGTCCCATTGACTTTGATGGAGGTACACCCGATCGGGACCTTTAAAAAAAAAACCCGAGAAAGGGGACTTATCACTTTGAGTAGGTGCTTAAATCCTAATGAAGCTTCACTGTTAGCATGTGCTTCAGTTCCATGGAAGTCCAGCATACACTTAAGCGCTCTCTTGAAACAGGGCCGTACAGCCGAGACTCAGGCCTCAAAGGTACCGCAAGCCATGGTAGACACACAGAATAATCCCATTAGACCATCTTGCAGCTTTCGGTACATTTCCCTTTGTCAAATGAAAATTGCACTGGGGATACTGTGGCAGCAACAAGGGGCAGTTTGGATGATTAAATGACGAGCGCGGGTTAGATTTCCTGCAGGGATCTCCAACTCCTCTGCATGTGCCGGCTGCGGAGCATCTCTCTGCCTCCCCACGGAGTGCATGTCTATGCAATTAATGCTTTCCTTCCCCCCCTTCTATATAATACTTTAAGTTCACGCCCACCGTGAGGCCTTCTAATCCTCACCATCTGCAGGGTCTTAGATAAACAGCTGCGCTTTGAGAAAAGGCTTGCATTTCTATAGGATACCCGTCCACGAAGCTGGGGCATGCGACCCGCGGCCAATTAGTTACGCTGCTTCTTCACGTCTCCAGCGATGGCTTTCCCCACTTCACAGCCTCTGAGTTCACGGACGTCGTGGGCTCCCCCTCTCTCTATGCCACAATGTTCCTAATTCTGCACAGTGTCCCTGGAAGCCACAAGGTTTCCTTGAAAAAGTCACCGAGAGCACAAAGTTAATTAATAAAATTGCTTGCTCTCTGGTTTAATGCCAAGCTTAGAATGCCCATCCATAACCAAATGCATGGCAGTTTAGCTGGGGAAGAGAGATCAGGCTCCTTACACAGATATTCTCCCTTCCTGGCCCCCCCTCACTTTTTTATTTATTTATTTTTTTAATAAACTGTAGTCAGAGACTAGCCGCGAGAATTAATGATTTGCACTGAGAAGCATCCGCCTGTATGTGGTGGTGGCCCAGCCAATTGCACTGCTCCACTACCAAATCGCGTGGAAAACGCACAACACAGGAGCCAAAGTCCTTTGTTCAGATTGCAACAAGCCTACTTTTAAAGTGAACGCGCACACTTCCGCTCCACCCCCGCCCTTCATGCCAGTAGAGCTGGGAGGCAAAAAGCAGGCTCCGTCTTGAGAAAGCATATTACTTGGCAGATAACCAATTCTGCCACATTAGATCCTGTTGGATTAAATACAGCTCGTGGAGGGTGGGGGGTGAAGAAGGGGAAAACAATGCAACCAATTGTCTGAAGATTACTTGCCCTTTGCTGCGGAGACGGGTAAAATATTGATTAATGGAGCAGCAGAAGAAAGGAGAAATGTGTCTGAGCTGTTCCAGAGACTGCCAGTTTAGGTCCCAGCCGGAGGGACATTTTCTTTTAAAAAGTGATGCAAAAGAAGTGGGAAATGATACCTGTTCTGCCGACACTTTGCACAGGCATCAATGAGCCCATAAAGTAAAAGGCCAGGGGGAAAATCAGGCTTGGAATTGCTTAGGGTATCGTGTCTACACTGCAATGGAGGGGTGTGACCGCAGCACATGCAGACATATCCACGCTAGCTCGAACAATAGCCATGCAGTTGTGGCAGCGTAGGAGTGGCCACTCAATTACCAACCCAGGGTCGCTGGCAAGCTCGTACAGCTTATTCCACCTAGCGAGATCAAAGCCTCTCAGGTCTGTCTCCCCGTGCTGCAGCCACCCCTCTGATTTGCAGGGTGGACATATTCTTAGACACCAAGGTTAAAATTCCAGCTCTCGCGAAGACTGATTTGTAACGTTAAGAAGTCAAGGCTACCGTCCTACAACATTTACACTAGTAACACAGATCTAAGTGGAGTTACTCTGAATTTATACCAATGTAGGCGAGATCAGAATCAGGCTCCCTGACATTCTGCTTCGACCAAAACGCTAGGTCTTTTCCATCTCTTCAGTTCCACGACTGTACCCTTCCTGTCACTATCCTTACTCTGTGCTCGCCTCTGTCGACATATGGCAGGCAAGTCGTTCTTGTGCCGCACGGTGCAGGGAAAACCTCTAACTCTGAGCAAGAAGCCCCCCAATGGCAGGGTAAGTTATTTTGCTTCACACGCAAATGACAACCAGTGCTTTTCATACATAGCTTTCTGTGCATTATCACCCCCATTTTATGGATGGGGAAATGGAGTCACAAAGAGGTGAAATGACTTGCTCACGGTCACACAAGGAGTTGGTAGCAGAGCCAGGAACTGAACATAGGTCTCCTGAGTCCTAGTCCAGTGCTCTATCCTCTAGATGATTTTTAACTGGATATTATTCAAAATAAAACAAAATCATGGGCCTGATTCACCACTGAATTATACCAGTTTTATGCCAGGGTGACTCCCCTGAAAACAATGGAATGCAGCTGGTACTAAACTGATTTCAGTCGAGTTACAATGGCTCCACGTGGTGCACTGGTGAATCAGGGCCTAGATTTCCGTTTTAATTGAAGCAGTAGCATTCCCAGGACTTTTGCTTGTCCATTGTGTTTCCTTGCTACCGGCAGAGGTCAGCTCTCCCCCACTTCCCAGAATGCTGGAAAATGACTGCATGAGCGGTCTGGGTCCGGATGCAATACAAGCCAGTTGTCTCCCGGGCATCATGAAAGGCAGGCAAGTTGCCTTTGGCACAGCGATCCAGTCTGCAGCAGAAATGCTAATTTCTCAGGTTAGACAGGACGGTGCACAGACGGGCAGGAGACCATCACAGACTGCCTCGGTAACATGGCACACTAGCTAGCATCCAAATGACACAGCCCTCCTAACCCAAAGTGTACACTGGTCGCTAGCTGTGGCCAGGAAGAGATTTCTTCCCAGTGTGCAGGACTGCGCAATTACCTGCAAGCAGAGGCATTAAGAGTTCAGTAAAGGATTCCAGACAAGATGCCCTGTTCTCTCATGCAGTGGATGTTATATTCCACCATGGACAACACAGGTACAGAAAAGAACAATCCAGCAGTGGCCCCAAGGAGACAGACGAAATAATAGGCCTTCCCTCCCATCCCAATCTAGTTCCTACTATTCCATCCAGTTCAGGTGAGCTCTGACAGGGTTAACCAACTCATGCTTCAGGGCACCAGCTGATCACTGCGGGGGGCAGGAAGGAATATGTTCTACTCCCATATTCAGCAATGGACAGCTGGCTACCTGGCTTTATACACAATGCTTCCTTTGAAGCATCAGGCATCAACAACTGCCGGAGAGAGGTTATTAGGCTGATGGATCATTGGGTCTACCCTGGTATGACAGATCCCATGCTCTAACATTACTATGTCCTAATTTTACCTCCATTTTTCTGAGGTTCCTTTTATGACACATCAGGATTTTATAAGTGAGAGGTAGAAAGTGAAATGTCTTCCAAGCAGAGTCTTACCAGACCTGGAAACTCTTCCAGGGTAATTCTACATACGATGTGGCATCATGCACCATATGGAGCAGAACTTGCCCTGCGGAGCGGCATCCCTGCTGAGAGGCAGGCAGTTTTAAAAGCACGACCTTCCCGTTCATTCTGCTTCGCCAGCAGGGAGGAGGGGTGGGAAGAGCTGGCTATCTGGAATGTTTAGATGTCTGCATACACTCCAGTTTACTCCTATCATTTGATCTGGGCCCAAAGCTGCGCGGAGCTGTCCTGTATCTTGGCTCGCCATGAAACGCACTGCTCATTTTATAGTCAGTCTTTTCTCACCTCTTTGAGCACTTGTAGATTGCTCTGCCGGTGAGCACATAGGCCTTGTAAGCTTCGTCTGGGCCAGTGAAGTGGCATCCCGTGTTGCAATGTATCTAAGAGCTCTTTACCTAGGGAGGCAGTGTGAGCCAAACGGAGAGGGAACTGGACTAGGAGCCTGGACATGCAGCTTCCAGTCCTAGCTTTGCTACTAGCCTGGTGTGTGACCTCTGGCAAGTCACTTCGTCTCTCAGGATCTCAGTTTCCTTATCTGAGAAATCCTTATCAGGGCCAACAATACTTCCCTTTCTTTACAGAGGTCTGGATTTCTAAAGGTGTTTAGGCATTTCTGTGCTCTCTGTGGCAATGCCTCCCCCATCGAGGAGGCTAATTTTTATTTTCAAAAGGGATGTCGGCATTTAGGAGCCCAATCCCCCCGCCCCCAAACCAGTTAGAGGTTGCAATGCTGAGTGCAGCCTGCCTCAATGGCCCTAAAAATCGCAACCAAAGTGCTCTGAAAGTTTACAGATAACAAGCACCACATACAGCTAACCAGACTGATTTGAATTACAAGCCCTTTTAGATCTGAAATTGAACCAGCCCATTTCCGAGCTTGTAGACAGCCTGGATAACTCAGTTTTTCAAAAAACCCTATTTTTGGTTTCTCTGTTTTTGCATTTCCCAGTGAGACGCGACCAGGAAATCTAATGGGAAAGCCTGTTCTAGCACAACAGTCTGTTCCACTTTGACTCGTGAGGTTTGGACAAGTCCATTCAACTTCTGAGACAAGTGGCTTGAGCCATATTTAGATCCAGATCTGAATTTTCAGCATCTCAAAGTCTGAGGTGTTTTAAGACACAGTATTGCCATTCTTAAGCATTCAAATGATTCTTCCCCTCTATTCGGCATTGGAGAGGCCGCATTTGGAGTATTGTGTCCAGTTTTGGGCACCCCCATTACAAAAAGGATGTGGACAAGTTGGAGAGAGTCCAGCGGAGGGCAACAAAAGTGATGAGGGGGCTGGAGCACGTGACTTATGAGGAGAGGCTGAGGGAACTAGGCTTGTTTAGTCTGCAGAAGAGAAGAATGAGGGGGGATTTGATAGCAGCCTTCAACTACCTGAAAAGGGGGTTCCAGGGAGGATGGAGCTAGGCTGTTCTCAATGGTAGTAGATGACAGAACAAGTCTGCGCAGGCTCAAGACAACTCCTGGCGTTGTCGTCCCCCAAAGACCCAACTCCCGGGAGCAGTTGCTTGGCCCTGTCAAACTGATTGACCGGCGAAACCACAGGGGATGGGGCGGGATCAGCTCCGTTTCTGAGAGAGACGCCATGCAAGCTCAAATCTTTCTGGAAGACAGAATTTATTATGGGGAGGGTGGACCAGGTGCTTTCCTTTGTGCGCATCTGGCTAAGGACAAACCCAGGTTTCAGCTGGCTGTAGGGAGGGGAGGCCAATCAGACATTCTCCTGGGTTTAATGCAGGCTCTGTGTGTTAAGGTCTCTAGGCCTCCATCTATTTATTCTGGCTTTCATGTATCTCTGGTGCTCTGCTTTGTTTCGTGCAGTACAGAAAAATATCTCCATTGAGGGCTTCATCCTGACAAAAAGGGTTTATCCTTATAGTTACTCTTAATGTCTTATTAAGAGAGAGAAATAAACTCCAGCAACAACCAGGTAAATTCCAAGGGTTCGGTCCTGCAAACACTTTAAGCACATGAGGAACTTTATTCCAGTTAGCCGTCCAGTGCACCATAGTTACTCACACGCTCCAGAGTTTGTAAAATAAAACCCTTCGTTCTTTGCTTCTGATCTATATGCATGAGTGGCCAGTAAATCTGGTTGAAAACATGTGTTTTATTTTCTGTGGGAAAAAATCATTTTAAAAAAAAATTGGCAATTTTTTTTGTTTGTCAGTAAAACAAAAACCTGAAAATTGAACTATTTCAGTTTTGAGTTTTGAGGGGTTTTTTGATGCAAAAATGGATATTACTTTTTTGGGGCGGTGGAATTGTTTTGCAGGCGATGGGCAAGTACAGCTTTATTTGGGGGACACAGTAATGCTAGCAAATTCCATGAGAAGATGCTAGAGACTATTCAGACAGCATATCTTGCTGTCAGAGCTCAATGGGCACTTATACATCCAATTTCCAGAGGTGCTGAGCACCCAGTGTGTCAGTAAGGTGCTCAATCAGGCCCCAAATCTGCAATTTGATATAACGGCTATGTAAAAGGTGGTATTAGTCATTAATCACCATAGTCTTAGTGTACGGTTATGGCTTCTGTCTGATAGACCACAGCAGCAGTGCGCTTGTAGAGAAATCCCATGTTATACTTGTGAAAAATATTTGCAAACAATTTCATCTAACAGTTGGATTTTTTTTTTTTGACAAAAACAAAAATATGTTTTGTTTCATATCAAATTGAAATTGTATTATTGTTTTTGTTTTGGAAAAAAACTACAATGAAAGAAACATTGTGGGTTTTAAAAAATGTTTAGTATCCCCCAAACATTTAGATTTCAATTAAATTGCTTTCCTCCCCACAATGAAAAACACTTTTTGCCCAGTTCTATATATATTGGTATTTTCCAAACTGTTAGACAAATACTTACAAAGAGTTACAGGCTCAAATTCTCAGCTTGTGTAAACAAACATATCTACACTGATTTCCATGGCATTTTACTCATTTAGAACAGAGGAGAATTTGACCTATCGTCTCCAAAGGGTTAAAAATTGAGAGACTAATGACTAGGTTTCATTATCCCCATTTCACAGAAGGGCAAACTGAAGCACAGAGCAGGGCTTTGTTTATTTATTTGTTTTAAGTAACCTGTCCAAGGTCATACTAGGCCCCAGGATTCCTAACTCCCAAGCTTCTTGCTTAGATCACTAAACAACGCTGTATCCCCATTTCCAGACCAGTGACTGTCAACATAGCAAACATTGGCCTCTCTTTTTTTTATACCAAGTGTCACCATAATACCAGTCATTCTCAAGAAGCAATAGCCAGTGGGAAAGGTTAGTACTGGGTGGCAAAGAGATCCGGCTGGGCAACGTGCTTATTTTACTCCAAGTCAGGAAAAAAGGTGTCTGCGTAAAAGAGATTTATGACACTGCGGCACAGTTACTCTTCCAGAAGCCCTGATGCCTGTTCCTGCAAACCCCAGACTGAAATCCAGCAGAACTAACCGTTTAGCATTGAGGGGAGTTCTTTTTCTGCGACTGCATATCTAAGCTCACACCTGCATCCTGGGTTTATTACACACATCTGTGAGGGGTAACAGTCTTGGAAACATTAGGGCATTAAGGAAACAAACAGGCGCGGCTTCTGTTAGTAAATCATCCCTCTCGACGCAGGGAGAGTGGATGGGTTTTCAGCCTGAGGAAGACGTTTATCAAATGGGATCAGGGAACCATCATGGCATTAAGCGCTCGGCTTCCCGTGTATACCTGAAATAGGGAGAGGTGAAACAGCTCAGGGAAAGAGCCAAAGAACCAAACCAAGCTCAGGATGTTGTGACAGGAGCTGTGCTGTTGTCAGTTGTGTCACAGTAGCAGCTGCAGGCTACCACGACAATCAAAGCCCCATTGTGCTACCCACTGTACAAACACATAGCAAGGTGGTCCCTGCTCCAAAGAGCTTACTGTTTAAATAGAGAAGTCACACAGGGTGGGAGGAAGGAAGGATTATTATCCCCATTTTACAGATGGGGAACCCTGAGGCACAGAGAGATTAAATGGCTTGCCCCAGGCAAGGCAGGAAGTCTGTAGCAGAGCTCGGGAGTTGAACCGAAATCTGGCAAGTGCTAATCCAACGGCCTCCTACTGTACAAGACCATCCTTCCTGTCTGATGAAAAAAGCCATTCTGTTTTAAACCCTGCAGAACAAAGATTGCTTGGCGTGAGGCTCACTGCCACATCCAGTGTCTTTCCAGCCCTTCTTCCAGGGCAGTTCAAACAAAACTCACAAACCACCACACAACTCTCAGTCAATCAGTGCAGGAGCCAGAGGCCTATCGCTCACATCCCCTCTCTCAGCTCCAGGGGCAGTCACAGGATCCAGCCTTGTCTCAACCCTTTTATAGGGAACACCAGAACACTTCCCAGCCGGGTCGGATAGTCAAACCAGACTGGCTGGTCCTGGCCTTTGAAGGGACAGACCACCCCGCTGACACTTGGGGAAAACGTTTTTGTGGACATTTACAGTCCTTTTATCCTGACACTCACCCCGAGTAATAACATCGTAACAGGCAGGTAACTACACAGCTGCAAGCATAACCGATCCTGATCTCTGGACTGGGTAAGGAGTCTCCCAAGTGGAGATTTGAAAGCCTCTGAAGAACTTGGGTGTGCGATTCCTTCCTCTCCACAGCAATCACGTCCCAGTACCCAGATAGACACAGCAAGCAAGCAGTTATCCGTAGCAGAAAGTGAAGTCTTAATCATGCATGGTGCTCTCGGTACAATGAATTTCCCTTTTAAGGGAGGAGAGAGAGATCTGGCAGACCCTAAATTCAATGTGTTTTTATTTTCCACGGGGTGCAGCAGCTTACGACCTCAGGTAACAACAACAACAAACACCCCAGATCCATGGAAGCTGTCAGGTGTCATTTCAGAATCAGGAACATTGCTAAGCGCCGTTGTGAATCCAGACAGGAACTCCACACACACATATACAGCCCTCTCCCGTTGTCCCTGCTCCATCCCAGCTCCCGCTCTGTAGACACCTAGAATGCCTGAAATACATACCCACCGTCGAACAAAGCAAGCCACTCCCTGAGGTGGCTGGTTTAGGCCCCGATTCAGCAGGATACTTAAGCATGCGCCTAATTTTGAGCATACATTAATCAGGCTACGCCCGCAGTTAAAGGTAGCCACGTCACGGGCCTATGTGCCTTGCTGATCTGTAGCCTTGTTCTCTGAATGATGCACCCCAGAATGATTTGGTTCTGTCCTGCTGAGAAAAGGTGCTGGCCTGGAAACCCATCTCGTCGGTCTAGCCAGACGAAAGGAAGCAGCAGATTGGCTTCCCTGCACCACCACCACATTTTCCCTGCAGGAATCCTCTCTGGAGACAGGAGGACAGGTCAGAATCCAGGGGGTCCCTTGTCTCTCTGTGTGGGCTGTCAACCAGGGGGCTGATTAGCACCAACGGAGAGGCTGGAGATTTCTTGGGACAGGGGCTCTTGTCCCCCTGGGAAATGGACGAAGATCTCACCCAAACCATTCCGCACGGAGCACCCACGGGCCAGCAGACGGTGCTGCCTTTGGGCCGACACTGAGCCGGGCCTAATTCAGACAGGGAGATCTAGAGATGAGAGCCTCCATATCTCATCACTAACCCCGGAGCTTTTCTAGTGACTCAGAGGTTTTTTAAATCCGCTTGCCCGGTGTGGTTCCCAGCGGGCACTGATGCTCTGAGACAGGCAAGCATTAATGTGCACAAGTCCCAGGGCATCTGACAGCACTGAGCTGCCTTTGTCCTTCAGTTTCTTGGGCAGCCATTTGATTTTGACAATTTCAAGGCAGGATAAACCGGAGGCGCACACGCGGCCACAGCTAAGAGGTCAGGACTTTATGCGGGGTGATCCTCTACTGTGTGGTATTTAAGGTAGACGCGCTGCCCTCCTAGCAGTTAACCCATCTGCTGCACAAAGAACGTCTGAGCGCTTCAATTGGTTTAGGGGGAGGAAAATTCCCTGTAAGCAGATAAGAGAATCAGTAGCTGCTGTGTAAGCTGGTGGCGTTGCTTTCGGACCATTAATACAGCACATTGTCTCCAAGATCCTCGGTAAGACAGTGCAGTGAGCCCAATATCCGCTTAGTCACCTACACACCATCTGGCGCGAGTGGTAGCAGGATCAAGAAGATGGATTTAGAGAGTGGAAGCCTCTGCCCTCAGCCTCTGCATAGCAGCTGCAAGCTGACACTGTGGGAAACAGACCCGCAAAACAATCCCCTCTGTGTTTTCTTTAGTGCACCCAGAGCTAACTCAATGAAGCAACATGGTCCAGTGAATAGGGCAACTAGAGTGGGTTCCAATCCTGGCTACATTGGTGACTCGTTGGGTTACTCTGGGCACCTCAGCTTCCCCATGAATAAAATGGGTACAATAACACTTGTCCTCCATGGCAAAGTGTGTTGAAACTTGGAGACGAAACGTGTAACATGCTATGCACCATTAGTGATGAAGAGGGCTTATCTTGTCCATCTCTCTGGATTGCTCCTGACATCAGACAATCCAGTTTTAAGTGTTTCAAGGATTGTGTTTCCACCGCTTCCCACATGCTATTTATCCCAGCATTTTTCTATACCATTTTCCATGCTATTGAGTCAACATTCTACTTTTCTTAATGTTACCCCATTGCACTTACTTATCTTATACCCTCAAACGTTCTTCTCTTGGCTTAGCGTAGCCATCCATCCACCTCCATTAGCTCTGCCAAGTTATACATATCTATATTTTCCATAAATTATTCTTTATTCTTTGTATTGTGATAGCGTCCCAAAGCCCCAGCCATGGACCAGGGCCCATTGTGCTAGGTGCTGCACAAACAAAGAAGAAAAAGTCCCTGCCCCAGAGAGAAAATCAATCCCACAAGTCACATAGGGGTGCATTCCCACCTTATGCACGTGGGTAGACTGATGGAATTCAAAGACAATGGGAGTGTTCATCTGAGTGAAGAGAGCAAGATTCAGCCCCAATTCCTTTCCTTTGAATTTTTTCCAACTGGCTGCCATCTTTCTCACGTTGAGAAGCGCACAGAACGGGATGTGGTACTGCAACAAGTTTATAGCGTGAAATACACGTCAGCAAAACTAAGAGTACATGTGGATTCATCCCCGAATGAGAATAGATCTTTTGATCTTGGCCCTGAAGTTAGATGCCAGTCAAATTTGGCACATCTTTGCCCCTCCTGAAGTCCGTGGAAAAATTCCCACAGTTCAATGGGAGTAAGATGTCCCACTTTGACATGTGTCTAAAATTTATTTTCTTCAGGACCCCTTTGCCTCAGTGAAGACTGGAGCTGGTGAAATAATGGGAAAAAAAATTAAATCATTCACTGATTTATCAAATCAGGGCCAGGGTTAGGACTCTGGGGGGTTAAGTCTTGTCAGCTGCTCACGTAAGATTATGGACCCAAATGGTGGGAAACTCACAAATTTAGATAATCTACAAGATTTCTGCCACCGTGGCTGGTTCAAATCTTGCGAGATCAGCAGTTCTGGTGGCCACATTTGGCTGAAAACTTGGCAGTAAGGCTACTCTGGAGTGATTTCAATAGCTAGCGAAGTCAGAACTAGAAAACAGGCCCCTTCTGGTTCTGGATTGCAGATGCAATCTAAACTCCACAGGCAGATCTGTATACAGAGACAGAGCACCAAATCCTCAACTGGTGTCAATTAATGTGGCTCCACCGACTTCAACAGAGCTATTCCAGTTGACGACCTGGCTTTCAAACCTGAATACTCCTGAAATTTGAAAGGGTATAGATTCAAATGCCTTGTTTGGGGCCATCTGTAGTTAAGAGGTTTGCCCATCAAGTTAGCCCCATCAGGAATAGAACCCTGGAATCCTGACTCCTAATTTTTTGCTGAGCGACCTCATGACCACAGTCAACACTAGTTCTGCAGCCATTTACATCTGCACGTCTAAAAAGCCAATCTGCTTTAGCCTGACTCCAGATTTCTTCCCAAAAGTATTTGGACCTGTATATACCCTTCTCTGATCTGTGAAGTGTGGTTCTAATGAAGTCACTGATCACAGATTATTGGGATTCGCTCCCCCAAACTGGCGGTGTATTTGCTGTTGTAAGGGCAAAGCGCAATTTGGCACCAGCCGAGGTCTGTGTGAGAGGACCATTATTCTAACAGTCAACGTGCATGATTGCATCTGGATTAATTTCAGGAGATGAACATCACCTGCACACAGAGCATTGCCTGTTATATTAATCTGACACATTTATGCAGGAGGAGGGGGCAGGGAAGGGGTCATGGGATCTTGGACTTTGTCTGGGCTTTCTCATGGAAGTTTTATTTTAGGCTTTAGGTAATAAATATTCTGTTATATTTCTATGGAGCCGGTTATCGCTGGATCTCAAAGAGCTTTATCGAGACATGAGCCGCACGACATCCCTGCGAGGGAGATGAGTTATCACCGTTTTACCACGGGGGTGGAATGACACGGTGTTGATGTAACAGGCCCACGGTCCAAAGACAGACTCAGGAATGGAACCCGACAGCAACTGGTCATAGTCCCCCCAGCTCCCACCACTAAGTCACGCTGCCTCCCCAGTTAGAGAGCTATTAAGGCAGCACACCGGGCTTTTCTCCCCTTGAAACGCTGCAGCCCTTTCAAGCCAACCCGAGGCTTTCCACTGGTCTCAACTGGCTTTGGAACAGGCCCTTGGTGTCAGCACTGGGGGAGCGACTGGGACTTGGTTAAAGGTTTGCCCTTCACGCCACACTCCGGGAATAAAGGAGGTCAGGCTGCCCTTGCACGCTTGCAATTTTATTGTCCTTCGGGGTTTTTTTCTTTTGCAGTGTCCCATGGCCTTCAGATATAGGAATCGATAAGGCCATATTGACTGAGCTCCCGGGGTAATTAGGTTATGCACACGGCTCTCCTCCTCCCGCTGCTCCTTCTCCTCCTCGCCCCCGCCAGCCGAGGCAGCGAGAGCACAGAGCATTGGCTGGATGCCCGGTAGACAGCGAGAGCAGCGCCCAGCCCGTGTTTGGAGATCAGCCACGAGCTCTGTGACTGAGCAGCTTCTCCTGCAGGCTAGCGCCTCGTGTCCTCGACGCCTTGACACCCTGTGTGCTCCTAACACGTTTCCAGACATCTGGTGCTACCTGGGAGCCCACATTTCCCACGGGCACCTTCGCTCTTTCTAATGAAAAGCTGTGGCACAGACAGGGACTCAGGGAAGAACCTTGCAGGATGCACAAGGTTTTCCAAGCCACAGAGGCTTCTGGGAGAGATGGTCTCCTGCAGAAGCGGCTCGTGTTGAAAGCAGCCAATCTCCTCTGCTTCGGGTGGTTCTTTGCCTAGACCCAGTGCAGGTCCAGAGACACAAGCAAACCCAGGTCTCCTGACACCTTCTTACACACCCCAATTGCCGAACGGTACCCGGAGAACAGTGAGCCTCTCCCATTGAGAGGAGGGATTGGGTTTGTTTTTATAGGCGGCATGGCTATAAAACACAGCTACTGGTGTGACACAAACCCACCAAGAAATCGCTAGCACCTCTGGAGAATACCCTGCCACGTTCCATTTGCATCTGGCATGAAGCCCTTTGATTCTCTTTGGCCCTCTAACATTTTATTCAAACACTTTTATTATCTGTGTTACCATGGTGCCTCGGATCCCCAGTCAGGGACCAGGACCTCATTGTGCTAGGTGCTGTACAAATGCAGAAAAAAAAGATAGTCCCCATCAAAAAGATTTCCATGAGCCTTGCCTTTTTCACCTGTAGCATGGATATGCTGCCTTAAATGGAGCCTTTCGCTGGAAGGATTTTTTGGATTAGGTATAAAATGGAGGTCCTGACCATTAGTAACAAAAAAAGATCACAGAGCCCTTTATGCAAGAGTCGGGTTGTTAATTTTAGTGTCCTGGACAGATTCCAAATCTGGTCATTATCTATCCCTTTATCTTCTGCCTAGCTAAGTTCCCCTGGTAGTTTTAATTGAACATGGCATTTCCATCTCACATGTTGCATTGGATGGGATGAGGCATCAGTGAAATTAGGTGCGATTCCCAGCTGCATCGTCCTGGACAATTCATTTAACTACTCTGTGCCTCGGTTTCCCCATCTGTAAAATGTTTTCTCACCTTTGCAAAGTGCTCTGAGTGCACTTTAACAGCCACCAGATTTCACACCGGAGGTGGCCGCACTTCAGAGGGGAGTGAAATTATTTCTGCAAGAGGGCCAAACACAGTCTAGCGTCAGCAGGCAAAACTCTACTGACGCCAGCTGTCCAAGTTGGTGGCCGCAGCCACTTCCGCTCATGGAGATATTCTTTGTACTGCCCTGTGTACCTGCCAGAACTACCTTATCGCACTGAAATGAGCAAACGGTGAATCATCTGCAAACAAAAGTACAGAAAAATGTAGGTATGACGGTCATAAACTTCACGCTTTGGCTGTTCAAACAAGTCACCATTTGACGTCCCCTGTCTGAGCTTCTCCTGCTTTCATATGGCCATTGCTATGAATTTTATCAGACATATAAAAGTATCACTTAGGATCTAAGCAGTTGCTTTAGATAACTGAATGACACTCCTCAGGACTGCAGTATTTGTACAGGGAAACATGGGGCAAGCTGCACAACACCAAGGCAATGTTATCCAAGAGAAAACTGACACATTTTTAAGCACAACCAGTGTATTTGCATCCTTTTAGGGTCTGTCTACATTGCACGCTAAGCCCGCACTTTGACTCAGGTTTGAGCCCAAGACCCCTTCCATCTACACACACATCAGTCTGAGTCGGGTCAGCAAGCATTCAGGATCTGAGTCCTAGGACTATGCTGGGGGGTGGGTCAGAGCCTGAGCCCCGGTGAGTTGTGGGGCTAAGCCCTTAGCTTGCAGTGTGGATGCAGCTCAAGTGAAGATCCGAGTCAGGAGGGCTGTGTTGAACGGTATGAACACATGAGCATGGCTGCGAGACCCGGTCCAGGTTTACAATGCAGTGTGGACACTCAAGTGTGGTCTTGGAAACACCGAACCGATACGCTTAGCGTGCGGTGTAGACATAGCCTGAGCCTGCAGTTCTTAAACAATCACACTGCCAAAGCAGAGGCATAGGCCACACCTACACTGGGATTTCAACCAATACCCCAGGGGTTTGCACCAGGGCAACCACACTGGGAGCTGAAATCCCCAGGACCTCCTGCAAATCCCCCAATCATTTGGATCCCATCGTGCGGGGTGCAGCGTGAGCCCCTACGCAGCACAGAATCCGACACTTCTCCCTCAACCCACCGACATCTGAACCCTGAGCAGCAATGGGATTTTTGCATCCACCTACTTGATCGTAGCATAAATGCTTCTAGGGGATGATTCAAGAGACTCCCAGTGACTACAGTGGGTTTGGATCAGGCCCTAAGTGAAGCAGCCTGTGCGTGTTCTTCCTAGAACCAGACTTTGTAGCTAGAGCAGTTGCAGCGTGCTTTTCTACCAGCCCCAGCCAAGACCCCTTTGCTACTAATTAGTCAGGCTTGTGTTTATTTGGTGTTCGTCTAGTCCAGCGGTTCCCAGCCTTTTTTTTGCTGCCCTGACCCTACTTTGAGCCGTATTGATTCCCGTGATCCCAGGATGACACCACTAGGCCGCTGGATCTCTGCGGTCCCCCGACAGAAAGCCGAGTGCTAAAAAGCATCCTCCTCCCGCGGCGGGACCTCGCGTGTACGGTGCGTGCCAAGTCACGCCGCTTGGAGGACGCCATTTTGCAGGGCAGGTCTGGACATGTTTGGATCTGGTTTGTATATTCAGTTGGGATTACCATCCTGTCCCTGGTGGCACAACCCCTAGTCCCGCAGTTCGGGAACTGCCGGTTTATCTCTGAACTGCCGGCATGGCTTGGCTCCAAGTTTATAGTGCACCTGGCAAGTTCCCAAGTATCTGTTGTTTCGAACAACAGACTTTCTTCCTATGTCCATGATCTCTACTCTCTGGAAGGCCGACAATATGACCTGTTTCCCCCCCCTTTACTTACTATTTTTAGTAAAACCAGCGTTCTTTATAGCTCTTTTTATTGCCTCAATATCCGCAGCACATCTCCGTTTTATTATGCAGGATAATGTTTGCCGAAGAGAAACAGCACTGCTATGTCATCCATCCTTAGATAATCAGCTTCTCTCTCTCTCTCTCTCTCTCTCTAGCAGCTGCCAGGATTTTTTTTTTTTACATGAAGGATACAAAGTTGATCAGAGGCTTTTTCTCCAAGTCACTCATCGGTGGGTCTCATCAGCCCTACTTTCCGTGGAAAGGGAAGTGATGGGCCCAGGATGATGTCTGAAGAGAGAGGTAGAGCCAGGAACACACAACCCAGGAGTCCTGATTCTGCTGCTCTCCAGCCTGCTGTCCTGACCTCTTTACCACACTGTCTCCCTGAACCAGGAGCAGAACTGTGCAATCTTTACTCCGTGGCCCCACACCCTGCCTTCTCAATATCTCAGGCTGCATCCAAGAGTATCAAAATGGGAAGGGAGGAAAAGGGGAAGCAGAGGCACAAAAGATGATCAGAGAAAGGCAGCTAGTGTCCCCAAACCCTCTGGCAGCATTGGTGCTGCTCAAACAGGAAGCGCCATTAATTCAGAGGCATCATTCGTAGACAGTAGGACCGGAAGGGCCCATTCAGATCACCTCTCCTGACCCGCACAACACAGGCCAGCCAGCTCTGGAACTCTGATCGCAGACGCTACAGAAGCAAAGCGCTATTGGTCGATACTGATGCTAAGGCTTGTTCACTTTGCTTGCAATGAGACACAACGCCCGCGGAAGACAAAGGGAGTTTTGCCCACATTAGCCCCGCCGGATCAGGCTCACAGTACGTTTTCCACGGCAAATCAATATGTGCATCGATGGGGACTAGCAGGAGTTACTTATTAAAGGGAGAGCAGAATTTTCAGGCTCCTTCTAGGGCCCCACCCTGCATCAGGAGTGGCCGATTACTTGGTATGCACCTCCTAAAATCCAATCTGATCCATGCACACACAGCCACAGCCAGTCCTGCCAGAAAGGCTGTGACCTGCCGCTGCCTCTCCCTTGCCCATTTCTCAGTCAGCTGAAAGGCATCCAACAGAGCTTCCATTTCCCTTCCTGATCTGCTGTGCCCGACAATTAGGAACCAGGCACGACTCCCAGTTACATATTTCTCCTGGTCACGCCATGGGCCCCTCCATCTCCGCTCACACCGGCATTCCTTGCTAACAGGCAATGCCCTTGGGAGTCAAATGGGAGAGTCCCCGCAGTTTCAGGAACCGGAGCCAAGGGCGACGTGCCAGTTTCAGCTTTTTTAATGAGCTCCAGGGTGAGGGTTTCCCCCTTGTCACGCTCCCGTGGACTGCGCCTGCTGCGACAGAAGGCCACAAGAGCTGCCGCGGCAGTCGTCCTCCATGCTCCGTGCCGTATGTAAGAGTCGCACCCCCTGGGGAAACCCCCCCGGGGTGGAAGCTGCAGTCAGGAGGCCTGGGAATGGCTTTCTGGCTCTGCAGCTTGACTGTGGGATCTGGCTTTTGGCTTCGCTCTGGGCCTGATTCGTTCCCAAGGCGGCTGAAGCTAACGAGAGCCGCATGCGCAGCACCTCTGAATCTCAGTTAACGGCCGCTCTGGGGCTCAGTTTGCCCGTCTGCATACTGGGGATAATCCGCTCTTAATCCCACAGAGCATCTGTAAAGTGCTGAGAGGTCCTTGGATAAAGCACTCTAGAGCAGAGGCGCCCGTGTTATTATGGTAAGAGAATTGTGAACCTTTCCACTTGGGCCAAGATTTGAAAAATTCTCCTCTCTGTCCCGCACACATTTTATGCACTGGTGCCTCTTCTACCAGAGCTCGCTCAGGCCACCCGTAATCCGTCGGTCCATCTAGTGGCACCAGGCGCCACAGTCACTAAGCACGCACCACGCGTAAGCAATCAGGCTTGATTTAAAGCTCATGGAAGCCAGTGGAAAGACCCTCGATGGATTGAATACGGCAGCCAGATCCTGGAAGCCCAAGACTATCTGAGAAGCAGTGCGGTCTTGTCCATACGGCGCAAGATGGGGTGGCAGGAGACCTGCACTCTGCACCTGGCTCTGACACTGTCTGACCTCGGGCGAGTCGTGGCAACTCTGTGCCTTTCACCCATCACTTGTGTTGCCTATTTAGGCCAGAGGCTCTTTGGAGCAGATCTCTCTCTTACTCTGACACTGCCCAGGGTATAGTGGGGTCCTGATCTCAGCTGGCTAGGTGCGACCATGATGCAAATAAACATACCCAGTTCATACTGTGCGAGACACAGTTTTTACATGAGGCTCTCTTCCCCTCTGAGGAATGCACATTAACCTCCATCCGTGGCAGCACTTCAGGTCAAAGTCTCCTCTCCACTACACCAAAGAAGCCTTATTAACTTCAGTGGGCTAGAATTAATATAGCAGGGGAGAATTTGCTCCATAAAACTATGCCTTAAAAGGGGATATTTTGGACAAGAAGCCTCATCAGTCAGTAGAATACAAGAAGATCTTCTGCTCCCTCTGTTTTATATCCCCCCCCCAAAGAAGATAAATGCAGAAACAAACCCTGTGGTGCCAGCTAGACGAGGAATAAAACAGCCACGGACAAGAAATTAAGCAGATTTGGAGCTGTCCCGTATTTCCCCTTAGAGGTGAGCCAGCAGTGAAACAGCCAACACCTTTATGTACTCTCACAATCCTTCCCATGAGCCAGCAACCCAAACCTGTCTGGCTTCCACAAGGAATTGTGCTGAGTGACTTGCTTTAACATCGACCAAGTTACAGAAATACGCCAAGAGGAGGTAACGTGCCGGGCGAGCTTGTGGCCTGTAGTTCTCTAGGCTGCCAGAGTGAGATGGGGTCAGACCTCAATCCGTGAGAGGCCTAGGAGTTGCGAGTCACTGCACTGGGACCCCAAATAACCATTCCTAGCACTTATAAACCATAGAGCTCACAAAGCCAGTCAGGATCATTATCTCCATTTTACAGATGGGGAAACTGAGACACAGAGCCATGTCCAGGATCACCCAGCAGGCCAGTGTCAGAGCCCGCGGCAGAACCCAGATCTCCTGAGTCCCCAGCCAGTGCTCTACTCACCAGGCCACACTGCCACCTAAAAGCAGCTTTCTTATGCCGAAGGCCGTCCTGGGTTTGCAGAGGCAAAGGGCACGTCAGGGCAAGGAAAAGGAGTTCAGTAGCAAGCAATGCCAACAATCATGCTTAACAAACAGATGCCGCACAGCTTTCCAACAGCATTTGTTAACCAAGAGGCATGTGACATGGGTCCCGGCGGAACGAAAAACGAGATCGGTTCATTAGCATGCCAGACTCCTACCCCGCCCAACGTCCTGAAAACCAAACTTGCAAGAGCAACGTTAACGGGTTCCCCCCCTCCTCTCAGTAACGCTTTTTAAAGGCACCTGGAACATCAGTGGCGGGTCGTAAATGTGGCTTGCGGTAGCTGCTTCCTACCCGCTTCTGCACAACTGAGAGGTGGCTGCCGCTGCCCTGAGTCCTTTGCTGTTAGAGTTCAATTTGGATGCAACCAAAAAGGGCCCAATGAAAGGGAGGATGATTCAGGGGTTACAGCCCTAGCCTATGACTTGGGAGCTGTGGTTTTGGTTCCCTTCTCTGTCACAGACTTCTTGTGTGACCGTGGTCAAGTCACTTAGTCTCGCTGTGCCTCAGTTACCCCTCTGTAAAATGGGGTGAACAGCAGGGCCGTGGGAGGGCAAATATGTGAGTGCTCAGCTACTCCAGTCACGGGTGCCATATAAATATCTTAGATACCTGGAACAAGCACCAAAGTCTGAGCCAATTTAAAAAAAAAAAAAAAGTTTGAAGGTTAATGTTTGAAGATACACCTGATCTAATAATAGCAGGAGAGTCAGTAGTTTCACTCCATTGAATAATCACCAGAAGCAACATGACCTGAAGAGGCCCCCTCTGTAATAAGGTAACACCTTGCTAAATGGAGAGACTGATGATTATATTACTACAGAATGGCTCTCTAAACAGAAAGATCAATTCCGTGTCAGAATGATTAATGTTTTACAGCTGGTGTTTACATGGCACTGATTTGTGAACCGGTTACATCTTCCCAAATAAATAGTGTCTCTCTCTCTATACAAAATACAAAGAAAACTTTGTATACTCAGTTCTTTTAGGGACTGGAGATTGAGAGAGACATTATCTAATGTTATCTAATGGTTAGGGGACTCAAAAGCGCTGGATTCAAATCCCACTTTTGCCCCACGCGTCCTGTGGGGCTCCGGCACGTTGCCTCACCAATTTGTGACCCACTGGCTCCTATTTGTACACTGGCCAGGCTGTCATTAACTGGCCTCTGTAAAAGGCTGAGAGCGCGCTGGACGGGAAGCTGTATGTAAGTGCTAAAAATTGTTATGTGAAGCTGGTAATCCCAGATTTACTCCCGCTAACGCCAGCGGCAAAAAATATCAATCAACTTTAAATGGAAGCAGGATCGGCCTCGGTCCTTATAACTCCCAAGCACGTTGTGACTCTCATTTCAGCAGTGCGGAGGTAGCTAGCACAAAGGATTCAGGGACACGTTTGGGGAACAAGAGGCAGCCACTTGTCAGGTGCCACGCTGAGGTCTTTTGCGGTCAGGAAGCCCAGAAATTCCTCAATAACCCAGCTGTTCTCCCTTTCGGTGCGTGATAGGTAGAAATCTGCCCTCTCTCTCCTTAGCCTGGTCTTCTGGCATGCAGGGATGGTCTGGCCCCTTGCTCAGAGAAGTAGACACATTTAAATCCATGCCTTGTCCCCCTTTTAACTCCACTGGGGTAATTCCAGGCTCCAGCTCCTTCTCAAGAGCTTGCAGAGAGTCATTTGGAGGTGGCAGTGTTGCCTAGTGGATAGAGCACTGGACTGGCACTCAGGAGACCTAGGTTCTACTGCTGGGTGACCTTGAGCAAGTCACTGCCCCGCTTTGTGCCTCGGTTTCCCCATCTGTAAAATGGGGATAATGCTATTTGCCTTCTTTTGAAAGAACTTTGAGGTCTAGGGTTGAAAGTGCATGTAAGAGCAGAGTATTATTATTATTTAAAATAGACACGTGGTTTCCGCTTCCTAAAGGGGAAAAAATAGTATTGAAGCAGAAGATGGCTTAAAATAACTTCTTCCTTGCGAGAAATCTTGTTACCATAAGACAAGGGAAATGGTGCAAGCATTTCCAACCCTCATTACAATTTCAAGACCAAAATTGTGTAGTGTATGCTCAGGATCTGAACAGGAAAGTGAATTCTGAGAACCTAATGGTGAAGTTTTCCAGGAACTTCTGTACCTAAAATGTTTAATAAATCACTCTAGATTGAGCAAGAGGAAGTGCAATTTTAAAACCCACACAGACCAGAAAATGCCCCATTTAATGCATCCAAAATGACCAAGAGATAGAAGGACATACAGGTGCAGACATTTCGAAGCACTGTGGGAAAAGTTCTGTGTGAAATTCTGGCCCCACTGAAGTCAATGGAGTTTCTTACGATCACTGCTACGGACTGGTTAAGAATTGTGTGTCCTCTAGTAGGTTGGTTATCTGGTTTCCCCCGCTCTCCACCCTGACTCTTGTCTTTTTAGCTCTCTGAGACCAGGATTGTCACGAGAGCCGGTCAGGAACGGGTTTTTCCATGTCATGAGAAATTCCACAATTTTGAAATTTTTTCCATTCCAAAACGGAACGAAAACAAACCAACCAAAATTTCGACTGTCCTTTGAAATGAAATTCAGGGGGAAAAAAATGGGGCCGATCAAACATTTGGTTCCAATCACGGTGAAACATTTTGTGCCGACTTTGACCTGTTAAAACTTCTCTAAATGCTTTCTTACAAAGTATGAAACACAACAACTTTCGTTTCAAAACGAACACGCAAACTTGCCACTCAGAAGACCTCAAAACGGAAAGTGTCAACCTCTTCAAAAGATTCTTTTTTTAAAGGGGGGAAAAAAAAAAAGACCTTCCATCAAAATGGACAGGCTAGTAAAACAGGCTGCTTTCAATGAAAATGGCATTTTTCATCCGAAAACTATTTTGACACAACATTTCTGACCAGAGATAATTGGCATTTCTCATAGGGCTGCACAACACCTAGCCCGCCGGGATCCATCTTGCTGTAGCGCTAAGTGCTTGTGTCACATAGGTGTTAAATTATAACTTTTTTATCACCCCGTTGCTGTCCTCCTTTACACATGGCTATGGGGTTCAGGTTTTATCGCTCCTGGGGGGAGAGGCCTGTTGCTAGCTCTATTTTTATTGGTCCTCCAATGTTAACATCATGGAGATCACACCACTATCATTTACCCCGATTGTTCTTTCTTTTACGATTTACTGCCCCCCAAAATGTGGGCGTGGGTGACTCAGGGATATGAAGACACCTGGCCTGTAGGCTCCCTTCCACATCAGACAAGTAGTGACTTACTATTCTTTGTGCTACAGTAGCAGTAAGGGGCCCGAACCGAGACTGGGACCCCCCCACGGTGCTAGGCGCTGTACATGCACATATTAAGAGACAATCCCTTGCCCTAGAGGGTTTACAGTCTAAACAGACAAGACAGAAGAAGTATTATTATCCCCATTTTTACAGATGCGGAACTGAATCACAGAGGCCCTGATTCAGGAAAGCTCTGAAGCCCCGGACTGACAAATTGAGGGCTTGGACTAAATGACCTTCCAACCCTAATCTTCCATGATTCCATGACTAGTGGGAGGTAGATTGGGTTTCTCACTGGGGTTCCTCGTGACCAGGTCACTGCCAGGGCTGTCAGAAAGGTCCTGCAAAACTTAAAAGTCACTGAAAGCAGAGTAGTTTCATGTTTTAGCCAAGCCCACAAACCACCATCACCGGGCTACCCGATGTCAAGGACCCGGATCAATGCAGTTCATTTAGCTCTATTCCCAGTTCTCACTGTCTTCCGCCAGGGCCTAGAGATGCAGGTTCACATTCTCAAAGGTATTTAAGCACGTAATTCCCTTTGAAACCAGTGGGAGTTAGGCCTCTAAATACCTTTGAGGATCTGGGCCATGCCCCCTAGTGAATCTGCAGGTGGAGTTTCACTGGGAATGGTCCTAAGCCTATATCTCAGAGGGACGTCACTCCGCACGTGGCTTTATCCTGCCCTCACTGAATCATTGCCCAGGGAAGAACTAATGCAAAGAGGAAAGAATTCAGAGGCGCTGCCCTTCCTTCTCAGTCTGCTCAGAACAAACCACCCGGGGGGTTCCACTGATTGCTTAAGTCTTTTCTGACCACGCCAAGGCTGCTTGCACGGGTGTTCGAAAGGAAGAGGACACAATCTAAGGCCTTGTATTTCAGAGGGGCCGAGAGGTCTGCAACTCCATTGACCGCAAGCCAAAGCTTCCGTTTTCACCGAGCTGGCTGGAGAACAGCTCGTGTGAGTATGTCTACCCAACCTGCCGCTCATACTCCTGGCCGCAAGGTTGATGTGCCCTCCAGGGGGTGGCCTTCAAACCGACTGCATGGTCGCAGGTGACAACAGCACAGGTCGCACTAGCAGTAACTCATCCCTGAGTCAGCATGTTTTATCCAAGGATCTTAAGGTGCTTTATAGCAGTGGGGCAGGATCATTAACTCCAGATGACAGATTGGGGAAACTGAGGCACAGGGAGGCAAAGTGACTTGCCCACATCCACACAGTGAATCAGAGGCAGAGCCAGAAACAAAACTTTCCTTCTCCCTTCCTGCCCCCCCCCAGAGTTCCGCATCCAATCTGCTGGAACACACTGACTCTCCTAATCCTCAGGGACCGGACTCAAGAGGGACGGACACTTGAGAAAGGCGTATCCAGCGTCCCATTTCACAGAGACAAGTCAAAAATGAATGCAGCGTCAACAAGGTTTTATTTCCCCCGTTCTTAAGGACTTTTTCATATGTTTCCCAAGTATAGCGTGAGATCAAAGTGACAACCAAAACGGAGTAGGAATGTACTTCTTTGATACACCTACAACAATCCCTGGTCATTAGTCACATAAGCATATGGAAGTGGCAAAACCGCATCCTTTGCAAAGGCTGGAAAAATAGATCAGAGTGACAGAGAAAAACAAATTGCTCCACCCTCTCTGGCTCATTCCAGGTTTGGGTTGCTGGGATCATGATTCAGGATTTTGGGGTTCGAGGCCTTTTAGGATACTCTTCACATAACTCAAGAACCGGGGGTCACCCAATGAAATGAATAGGCAGCAGGTTTAAAACAAACATAAGGAAGTGCTTCGTCACACAGCCGACCTGTGGAACTCATTGCTGGGGGATGTTGTGAAGGCCAAAAGCATAACTGGGTTGAAAAAAGAATTAGGTACGTTCATGGCAGACAGGTCCATGAATGACTGTTAGCGAAGACGGTCAAGGGCATAACCTCATGCTCTGGTTGTCCCTAAACCTCTGACTGCCAGAAGCAAGGGCCGGACGACAGGGGATGGATCACTCAATAAGTGCCCTGTCCTGTTCATTCTCTCTGAAACACCTGACACTGGCCACTGTCGGCAGACAGGACACTGGGCTAGACAGTCCACTGGTCTGACCCAATATGGCCATTCTTATGTTCTCATAAAGCTCCCGATCGCTAGAGAAGAGGCCATGCTGCAAAATTCAGCGACCAACACGGAATTCAGCCATCTGGGTTTGATTTCATCCCCTGAGCACAGGAAACCAACTGTGCAATGGTGATTCAAGAACACGCATTCGTTAGATCTCACAACACTGCTCTGCTAGGGTCCTGAGCTGGCTTAGCCCTGCTGGACCGATGTGGAAACCAGGCACAGAGACGGGAAATGCCTTGCAAAAGGCCACAGAGTAAGTCAGCGACAAAAAGGGGACAAGAAGCCAGGAGTCCTGAGCCCCGGCCCCTTTTCTAACCATTCACTAAGCCACATATTTGTGTTGCTTTTAATAACAACAACCTGGGGGTTGGGGGCGCTGAGTGGTACTGCACATAAACCTGTCCTTTCCAGGTACTTCCTCTTACCCTCCTTGCACCTGCTCCTCTTTCTTAGCCTGCCACCACATCTATCTCTGTTACGGAGACTGCAGCTGGGACCTCAGCAGGCTTGTAAGAGCCCACCTCCCTGCTGCTACAGACCGTGCTTTCAGCGGTGCCTGCCCCGCGCTCTCACTTCACAAGCATGCGTCTCTCGGACTTGCTTAGTGCCACATGCTACTTATGGCCTCTAGGGTTTCTCCCCCCTTGGGCTGAAGCCAGTCAGCATCCTCCACCTTTCCATTCCTTCTCCCAGCCAGGGCAAAGCTGCGTGGGAGGCCATGCCCCTGATTTCGCACCCCTGCTTGCTACGGCTTTTGATGTCCACCTCTGTCCATGGAGACCTTTTGATCAGGCATGGGCTGAAGACCCACAATTTGGAGACAGAGTTTAAAACCCCCAAAGCTGGGGGGGCGGAAGGGGGAATCTTCAGATTTGGGAGGGGGGAGGGTTAGGTTCAGGCTTATCTTGCTCATAAAAGCTGTTGTTCCTGCAGGGCACCATGCTGCACCTAGACAAGTTAACCTACAAGGGTCTCTTAATTCTATTTTGGACCTGCCCTGCCCGCAACCTGATAAGCAAACCCCTGGGGGAGGTGGGAAGAAGCTGGTCTCCATCCCCTTCTACTACCCCCATGCTACAGAAATGGAGATTTGGGAGCTTTCCTACCTGTGGGAAGCCTTCTTCAAGGAAGGAGTTGGCTGTAACTGCATATCCCTTCTGACTCCAGGAGCAGAGCAGAAATCAGCAGAACCTAGGCACAGCTGATTAGGAGGCCAAACAGGAGTGAGCTGAGTGCAGCTGATTTCTAGGCTCAGACAGCACTGCGTGCTGGCAGAAATGCAGTACTGCAGACTTCCCAGGGAACAGGCAACTGCAGGGTTGTGTTTTATTTGCACATCCTTTTGTACAAAGTTTGCAGGTGGACGGTGCAGGAATCCCTCCTGCCTGCTGGCTAGCACCGGTAATGTATTGTAGATGGAGGGGGAAAAAGGGAAAGGCGGAGGATGCAGATTGGCTTAAGGCAAGAGAAAGGAGAACCTCCTGGACTTTCTTGTAACGGATACGTGGGGCTAGGCAAGTCAGTCATAGCCATGCTTGTAAATTGAGGCCCTAATGGGACACAGTATGATCTAATGGACAGGACATGAAGCAGGAGACTTGAGCAAGTGACTGTACCTCTTTGTGCCTCAGTTTCCCTATCTGTAAAATGGGGATGATTATCCGGCTCACCTTTGAGAGCTACTGACGAAAGGTGCTTCATAAGAGGCAGGTATTAATTATTATTATTAGTCCCAGCTCTGCTACAAACTTCCTTTGGGGCAGTTATTTCACCTCTATGTTTCCCTTCTCGTCTTTGGTTTAATGTGTCTAGTTAGACTGTAAACTCTGCTGCCCACGGACTGTCTCTCACTATGGCCCTGATCCTGAAAGCCTTGCCCATGGCTTCCGTGGGAGCACGAGCCGGCCCTGTATTCTAGCTCCACTGGGACCTGCTCTCTCTAGTCACCTGTAATACAAATAAGAGACGTGCCTGGACTTGTTTATGGTGATTCAGCTCAATCCACTTTCGCGTAGCAGTTCAGACGCCGCATCCTGCTCGCTATCTTATCTTAGGTCCTTATATGGCCCTCATTACCGCAGGATCTGGCAAGCCTTCCAACACCCCCTTCACAGGTGGGGAAGAGCGGCACAGAGAGAGCGAGACGACGGGTACGTCTACACTGCAATAAAAGAACCGCAGCACAGGCGCAGCTGGCCCAGGTCAGCTGACTTGGGCTCGGCGCGGTGGGGCTAGAAGAGGCAGCGCAGACACTTGGCTCGTGATGGAGCCCATGGAGAAGGGTCTCAGAGCCTGGGTCAGTCTGAGACTCGGTGCCACAGGTTTAGTGTGGACGAACCTTAATTGATTTGTTCAGGGTCAAACAGGGAGCCTGAGGCGGACCAGGACGTGGCCTATGGCCCGCACCCCTGGATCATCCTTCCTTGCTTCTTGCTCAGTGACACTGCTTTAAACCAAAGCAACCCTCCCGCAGGCATTGCAGCCGCTCTAGAGTTTTGTACCCAAACGAGGCATCGCCGATGCCCAGCGTCTTCCAACCCCCGAGGCTGCAAATCCCACCCCTTGCGGCTCAGCTGAAAACCGTAGCATGACCCGGGCCTTTCCAAGCTGAGCATTCGCCGGATGCATTTCCCGCCTCTTTGCTCTGCGGTCAGACACGTGTCTGCAGCCGTCCCGGCCATCGCCAGCCTCTCGTCTGATGGAGTAAAATGTTGAATTGCTGCTTCTTTTCACCCCCCCCCCCCCAGCTCCTTTAGAGTCCAAAGGGCACGAGAACCATCCACCCTCATGTTACGCAGCACGTTTAATACGGCCCATCTCGTCAGCGTTCGGCACGGGGCGGCCAGTGGCGAGGGACCTCCAGGCAAGAAGAGGGGGTAACCTGTGCAGTTCTGCTTCAGTTGCTCTTCGCATCCAATCAAGGCTAACGAGCTCTCTGGCGATTTAACAGGCTCCAGCATCCTGCCCCCCGGCGCCATTCACTGGAGCGTTAGCAGCAGTGCCCGTTATCGACAGCTAGCGTGCACAAAGAGAAAGTAGGGCAGCCTTCGCCGGGGAGGGGAATTCAAAGTGCGGCCACGCGCCGAGCTGGGGGCAGGGAGCTCTTGGTACTGCTGGGGAGGCTCTGTCTCTCTGCCGGGAGCGTATTGATGTGGTTAGACAAGGGAGATGGGCCAGGGGGTTTGGCCGGGAATTTAGATTTCATGTGCCAAATGGTGAACTTAAGGGGGCCTTCAGCGTCTGGGGAGGAGAGTGGGACCCGGTGCACGCTCAGCACGTCACAGCGGCAGGCCGTGGGTCGATACGGGCTAACCGGGGGTACCTGAGTACCGCCATTAACGTCGGCGGGCCTGCTTGCATGCTGAGCGTCAGACACACCTGCTTACACATACCCTGGCTGGAGCAGGGCCCAGTCCTGTACCCACGAGCAAAAGAAACCCATTGACCCTCCCACCCGCCCCCCACGAGAACAAGAGCAAACTGTCTGAGTGCATGGGTTGTATGCAGCGGTGTAACTCAGCGGGGAGTCAGCAATCATGTAGCCCTGCCTCTTCCTGGCGTTGGGGTGATGCTCTGCTCATCCGCCTCTTCTTTCTGGCCCACAGTAACTAAGGAGGAGCGACTGACTGACCAGCCGTGGCAGCTAATCTTTGCCCTGCTTTGTTTGCGTCCAGTTTCCTTGAGCTCGAGCAGCAAGAGCAGCCTGGAGCCTGACGGCTGGGAAGGATCATGCTACTTTTTGCAACAAAGGGACGTTCTGTAGCAAGAGGCCTCCCCCCCCCCTCGCTTGGAAGCTCTGGTTTGTAATCGTGCAGAGGGACAGAGTGTTACCAATTTCTCTCTTTTAAAAAGATGTAGCTTCTGCCGTGCTGCGTTGCTAGAAAAGCGTCGTGTCGTTGCCAGTGGAATCATGCCGAATTCCTGGGGAGCCAAGGGCTGGTTTCGCCACATGGAGAAAAGTCGCTGTTGGGAGAAATCAGGCTGCTTTCTATGCTCTGTTTTAAAGGTAGGACCGAATGAGACCCCCAGCTACAATCTTGACCCCACACTTAGCTCTAAATGTCATGGCTGGGGCCCACCTACGCTGATTTCATTTGCCATTAAGGATTAACTTGCGACTGAAAGACATACTCACTAAGGGCTGGTCTACATTTGCATGGAAGCATTGCTCCTGCGTAAAGTACAAATTATGCAAGGCTGCTTCTCCCTGGGCCAGTCATGCCCATGCACTGCATCCATACTGAGGCTTTGCTCTGGTGTGGCTATTCTGAGCCAAAAATCCCGGACGCAGACAACCCTTAATAACAAGATGGAGTCAAAGGTATGCTCCAGGAGGCTCCCTGATTCAGTGATGGCGTCTCCAGCGCCTGGGGGCGTTTAAATCCAGACTGCATGAGCTACACTCCCAGGCGAGTCGGTGGCCGAGTTGAACAGCGCCAGCTTCGGATGCGCTGGGTTCAAATGTCACCATGGCCCGTGAAACGTGACGCTCACTCACTTCATTTGACGCCTGCCGTGGCAGCCTGCCTTTGTGGTGAGGGGGTGCGGCTGGTTCCTCCTCGCTCTAAATGGAGAATGGATCACCTCCCAAAAAACCTGCGCTAGCCCCCGCAGAACGTCTGGCTTTGGCACGGCCGCTAAGCAAAGGACGCGGGGGTCGCTGGCCACCTTCCACCAGCACTGAATTCACTAGGGATACATTTACACACTGCAGCTGGGGGCATGAGTCCCAGCTCAGGCGGGCAGGCATGTTCAGTCCCATGGCGCTAGCACACTAAAAAAATAGCCACGTAGTACCGGTGGCGGCGAGGGCTGGTGGCCTGAGAACAAACCCACCCTCTGTTATTTGTAGTGCAACAGCCTGAGCCGAGTGGACGCACGGCTGGCGAGCCGGGCGGGGAAGCACGTTCCCAGATGCAAGCTGGGAAGCTCCTTTTCAGTATCTTATGAAAAATCGCTCCACTGTTCACGAGCAGCGTACAGAAAGATGGAAACGCTGCTCTCCGTTTGCGGTTACTAGCAGCCCGTACGTGATCCGGGTAAAACCCCATTTGCAATGAGTGGCTGAGGAAAGAGCTAAGCATGCTGGGTAGATTTTTAAGGCCAGAATGACCCATTGTGATCATTCTGTCTGTATAACGCCAGCCAAATAACCTCAGCTGTTCGCAGAGCGCTTGGCACAAGGGGGGCCTGTTCCAGGACCGGGGTTCCTGAGTGTTATTGCTGTATAAACAACAACATTTCGCCAGTTACTCCTTATACAGTCATTCGCCATGGTCTTGCAAGCCAAGACGTCAGCTCTCTGTTCCAGACCAATATGCCACCAATATGGGCTAAGCACCATCAAACCGGTGCGGCCTGGGCTGTGATTAGTCTCTCTTTAAATCTGGCTTTGCTGGTAAATGTGGGAAACATCTCAAAGAGGGAAGAAGCCAATCGAGGCTTCTAGTCTCCCCAACTCTGGAAAGCATCAACCTTTGAATTGCATTTTGTCTTTAGCGATTCATCCAGGGCACCAGCAGTACAGACCGCATCCGTGCTGGCCTGCTACAGGACCTCAAACTTGCCCTGCGGGGAAAGGATTAACCTCCAGCAGTTGAAAGGCTAATTATTATTTATACACAGCCATAATTCCAGGGTAATCCTGTCTCGGCCCTACTGCTGCAACTCTCAGTTAAGACAAAGAGACTGGACTATTATGAAGAAGAGCAGCAAGACCCTCCACCCGTTTCCCAAGGGCCACCCGCCGAAGTGAAAAATTGTACTTTCAAGACAGTGCTGAGTTGAATGGTCGTGGAGCTGTGAAAACCTGCACCGTCACTTTCCTAAACCAGCTAACCCCTCCCTCACGTTAATTGCAGCTAACCATAATTAAACCAGTGTTGGGCCCAGAGTATGAGAGAGAAAAGGTGGGCGAGGTAATATCTTTTATTAGACCAACTTCTGGTCAGCTGGTCAATAGAAGATATTACCTCACCCACCTCATCTACATAATTAAATAGCAGCACAGAACTGACTTTCCTCTGCCCTAGTAACGAAGATCATTCCTTGTAACGAAGTCACGACAGCGAAAGATGGAAAAAGGCAACAACAGGTTTTTATTCATGTATGTATTTGGTGTATTTCCACGTATTAGCGTTCAGCACAGGGTAATAAACCCACACAATTTGGATCCCGCTCGTGAATTCTCTCCTGGCTCGCCGAGGTGTTTAAAAGCAGGTCATCACATTCCTTTGTGGCTCAGAGGAAAGCGACACAAACAGTTTTAGGTAAGAAACCCCCAAAATCTCTCGCTCTATTTTGGCAGCTCAAGCCCACCCGCACAGGATCAGGCCATTTCCTATGGTTGCAGCACTGTTTCAGTGGAACAAACTCACAGGGAAATGCTTTGCATTCAGGACAGTTGTAGCAGCCGCCAAGCCGGGCTTTATGTTTTAAAAACTCTCCCCTTGACTTCAGACCCAGGGAGTTTTGTTCCTGGATGATCGAATATAGGCCCGAGGAAACTTTTGTCCTCTGCAAATTTAGTTTCTTACTGACGAGGTCTTTCCTTTCCGAGGCCCAGTGGCTTTAGCAGTTTAGAACCCCTTGCATGGGTTTTGAAAGAGTCCATGGGCAAACACGCAGGGAAGTTACTCAAAAGGGGCTGAGGAATAAGTCTGTGTTAAACACCCTCTCAGTATCTGCTCTAGAGAAGCTGAAGTTGACATGGGGTATGTCTATACTGCACTGTAAATCCCGATCGGCGAGACTCAGGCTTGGAGAGTCGGTGGGCATGTCTACACTGCACTAGATGTAAAAAGAACCCCACCAGACATGGCACCAACTCTCCGAGGCCAGGTCAGTTGACTGGGGCTCAGGGCTATGAACAGGCATGTAGAGGTTGGGGCTTGGGTTGAAGTCCAGGTTCTGAGACCTTCCTCCTTCCCGGGGTTTCAGAGCCTGGGCTCTAGCCCCCGCTAGAACATCGACACTGCAATTTTTAGCCCTGACACTAAATTCTGACCCTGGCCAACCGCAGCTATGCCCCGGGTCTGCTAGTGCGGCATAGACGTACCCAGTGTTTTCAGCCCTGCGCTTGCGCGTCCACACTGCATTGTAAACCTGGGTTGATAGTTGCTGGACCCGTGTCTCCCAGCTGTGCTGACAAGTCCGTCCTGTACCACATCGGCCTTCTGACTCCGGTCTGCGGCTTGAGCTGTGTCCACACTGCAAAAAGACAGGGCTTAGAGCAGAGTCCTCTGGGTCTCTGGCTCTGACCCAGCCCCTCACAGGGTCCTACCACCAAGCCCTGAGTGCTTGCTGACCCGAGTCAGACTGATGTGTGTGTGGATGGAAGCGGGGCTTGGGCTCAAACCTGAGTCAGAGCCCCAGCTCAGGGTGCTGTGTAGACAGACCTTCATGCCTGTTCACTGTGCCATTGTGACAGCTGCCCTCATGGCAGACTCAGAAGGGATTGAATAAGGCACCGCCCCAGCGAAAAGCCTAAACCACTACAGTTTAGGCTAAAGGGTCCTGGGGGTATAACAAACGCCTATCCTCCGTGGATAGACACAACCTGAGACCTGTAACACACACTCATTGGCAGCACATTTACACAACCACCCACCCACCCACCCGTGGAGGAATTAAACCCAATTTCAGCCCATGACAAATGCATTTTAGATTGCCCTCCTACCCTCTTCCACAATGATCCTATAATTTCACACAGCATCCATGTTTTCTTTTGCAGCGGTCATATTCGGCTGACTAGTATTATCACATATCCCTTAACGTTTGAATAGTGATTTTGCGCCTCTGCCAACCGATTGCACCAACCTTCCCCACCTGCGGGATGGCAATTTACTTCATTAGAACTAGTCAACATTTTTCAAATTAAAAAGGATTTTTTTTATTTTTGAAAAAGGCCTGTTTTCAGTTACTTTTGCGAAGTGCTTTGATTTGAGTTTTGTTTTTTAAAATGGAAAAATGCTTATGGGGTTGAATTTAACACCATGAATGGCCTTACTGACTCCTAACACAACTCCTGGTGTAAAAAGCTATGGCCAATGGTCTTTTTAGGATGGAGCCTTTAAGTTATAGACTAGGGTTTTGGAGGAAATGGGTTTGAAATGACCCAATGTTACTGCTCCGTGTGAACAGAAGGATTAAGGAACAATCTTGCGTTGGCCAGGTGTGTGGACTAGACTAAGGGTTTTCAACCTGGAGGACGCTATCCCAAGAGGAATTCTAACCCCACTCACTTTCTGTATGGCTAGACGGAAGCCTGAAGCTATTTTTACTGATGTAACATTGGTTAAGAGTAAGAAAAAGATTGGGAGTCAGAGGATCTAATAAAAGGCTTTAGCAGCTCTTCCCTCTAGGATTCTCTTGTCTAATAATCCCTCCCAATGTATTTTAACATTTTCACAGCAGAGAAGAAAAATCCATTCATTCTGGGATCAAGGAACATTCAGAGTTTCAAGTCAGCTCCAACAGCCTGAGGTTTTCTTTAGAAAGACATCTTCAAAGCAATAAATAAAATAACAAAAAAAAAAAAATATCTGAAAAAAGTGTACTTCATCACTCTTTAAATAACTAGAATTCAGGTATTGAGAAAAAGAAAAACAGCCAATCACAACATTACAGAAATCAAAATTAATTTAACCACACAAAATAAATTAAAACATTAAATATTAAACTTTTTCAGTGCAACATATACAGATGATAGAGTAACCAGGACTAAAAAAAGCTTCAGGTTGGTTATTATAATAAACTTAGACTTTAAAGAAAATGGTTAACAATTCAGCTAGAGGTTAGAGTACCGGCTGGAGGACATTTCCTAGAATTAAAGATGGTTTTACTATTAAAGATAATATCAGTCTCAAATGAGCATGATCCCTGCAGTGAGGTGGTCTTTCTGTCCCATCACCATAAAATTTCAAGACTGAATAAATGTGATATTTTAAAAACTGAACATCAATCTCATAATAGGTTTTTTGGTAAAAGTACCCAAAACTTGGGAAAATGCTAGTTACACTTTTCAGGCAATTTGTCAGATCATCAGGGACACCAGGTGAAATAGCACAAGCTATGGGGCTAAAATCTGTTCCAAAAAAGAAAGATGCTGGGGTGATTTTTCGAAAGGCACATGTGGAAGTTGGGTGCCCAACTCTCACGGACGGTGTCTGGAAATTGGGCACCTAACGGTCCTTTGTGACTTTAAAAATCCCCACCCCTCACTGAGAACCACATTTATTGGTATTGAAATGCCAGCTCCAATGCGATTTTTTGCTGCTGTTAAATTATATAGACCCTAATTTTGCTCTGTTAAATCTGGATTAGCCCCATTGGATTTTAAATCTTTCCCATGAATGGAGTTATTCTGGAGTTCACACCAGTCTAATAGAGTCATCAGCACCATGCTGTCTTCTTTTGTACTTAAACTCTCAGGGTGAAATCTTGGCTCCACTAAGGTCAATGGCAAAACAAGGGGGAGTCAGGATTTCATGTTCAGAAGCGTTCATCTTTCCAACAAGGCAGAGAACATTAAGTTGAACGAGATCCTTTTGTAGCAATTCCAGATTGTTTTTAGAATTGTAGGGCCATATCCCAGTGTCCATGGAGTCAAGTGCCGAACTTCCATAGACTTCATTGACAGCAAGGATGCAGCCCGTAGCTTTTTGTTTTCCTACTATCAAAAGTCTGCAATGTATTTGATGTCCCAGTTCTCCCTCTCCTTGCATTGCAACTTTACCTGGGAAGGAAAAGTTGAGTAACAAGCATAATTTTTAAATCTCTTATCCTGGAACAATTTCAATTAATTTAAAGCATGCAACATGGCTCAGGATGGACCATCTATACTTGTGAGTATGGAAAAGCCTGTGGTGGGGAAAGAAAAGGGGAATTCAGATCTTCATTTCAAATTTGTGAACCAAATACCCCTTTGTCACAAGAGCCTTTATTTCTACCCTGTCATCAGCACTCCCTCTTCAACTAGGCTATGTTTTTTTGTTTGTTTGTTTTTAAAGTATATTCCATATTAATGAAGTGCGATTCCACTTTCTGAGTCAAATATCTAGGTATCATCTTAAAAGCATTGCTTTTTTTTTTTTTTTTTTTTTTTAAAATAAATCAGATATTTGCAAAGAGCAAATCAAATAATGGATTACGAGATAGACAGGCCAAGGTGTCTATTCTAATTTCTCTTGCATAGGGTGGCAATGGAAAAAGAAATGCAAGGATTCAGTGCAAGGAAGTGTCTGCAAACCCGGCCTGGATCCTGAACTGGTGTAAGATGGCACAGAACCATTCAAGTTATGAGAAATATGTTAAGATTCACACCAGCTGAGCGTCTGTTCTCCTTCTTTTAAGGGTCGGATTAGTGGATGAATGAACATTCTCACTAGCTGGTCAACTCAGGAGGCAAGTATGAACTTCTTGCCTATCCATACATATCTAGGTAATATAGAGGGACAGAGCTGCCCCCAGCTGAGATCTGCCTGGCTGCAGATCCCCGCTATCTGTGCATTAGTGCCATCTTAACATACGAAAGATCGGAGCTGGGATGTTAAAGCAGCAGTCAGGCTTACAACTGCATCACCATTAGGAATGGGTGAAAAGTATCAGAACTTCATCCACAAAGCAATCTGATCCAGGCCTTTGAATGAATTCTTACGACCTTCTTGGGGGTGCACACCCAGCTCTAATGGCAATACATCTTCCTGAGAAGGATCTTCACTGGAAGGTCTAAGGACAAGGTGGGGCGCTGAGGGAACTATAGGTCCAACCTTTAATTGCAAGAACCATCCCTCTACTCACATGTGTGGATATGGGCTGCAGGGTCAGGTCCTATGAAAGGAAAAAGGCTGGTGAAATAAATCATGAAAACTGAGCCCCAACGGACACGTGAATCAAGGCATGAGAGAGGCCTAAATAATTTAGGCTACAAAAAAAATTTAGTCTTATTCCCATATAAAAAAAAAGCAAAACCAGAGAGAGCCCTATCCTGCAGGGTGCTGAGAGCTGGTCCAAGGTAACATCAGATACTCAGCACTTTGTGGGATTGGCCCCTAAACGCACAGCTTCCACAAAGACATTTTAAACACAACTTTAAAAAAGCATGCGAGATGCTAAAAACAGTCCCCACTCCACATGGCTGGAGCATTCTCCATATTTTAAGGTGAAAAAGGGCACTAAAAATCAGGTTCAATGCGTCTTGGGAGCCATCCATCAGAGGTTAAAGCCTGAGTTTTAAAAATAGGGCTAAGCTATTGATGCAGCCCTTCTAATTATGGACATGGAGCAATCAGCAACAGTGCTTCAATATTAAGGACTGAACTTGCCACCGACAGAAATGGTCAGAGCTCCACTGGTATCAATAGAATTTATGGCCGCTTACACCAGCAGGGAATTTGACCCCCAGTTTTCTAAAGTGCTCAGACATCAAGAATCTCCCTCCCTACAGAAGAGAGATTTAAGGGATCTCAGAGACAGAGCAGAGTTAATAAGCCGCTGCAGGACAGTTACATGTCACATCCCTTCAGCTATTTCTCCTCCAGTTGTTTTGAGCCAACAGAGGAGAGGGTGCTTTGATGTCTCAGAAGATATTAGAGACATGTGGGTAGTTCAGCAGTTACCTCCCGCCTCCGATTCAGGAAAGTGCTTAAACACGTGCTTAGGACTTTAAGCAGATGCTTACGTGCTTGGCTGATCCGGGCTGCTTTATGGAATCAGGACATTAGGATGGGTTGGGTTTTTCCTTTGACAGATTCCTAGAACCACTGATGGAGTCACACAACTCAAACTGACCAGACCCCATCCCATTCTGCCTCACCCTCAAGATGCAGCGTCTGCAGCTTCACTGTCAAAAGTAATAATCCATAGCCGAGGCACAGAGACTACTGTGTGAAAATTAATTTTTCAAATCTGCTTTAAAAATAAATCCTAGACTTAAAAGGAGTTGGAGAAAAAAAAAAATCCTGGGAGGAGATTGACAAAAGCCATCTCATCAGTTAGGGGGTCAATCCGCATAGGAAATCAAGGGGAGCGGATTTAATAGATGTAGAGTCAGATCCGTTGTAAGAGACTGCGTCAGGCTCAGAGTCAAGGTTCAACAAAAGGGTTAAACAAAATGAATTCCTTCAATTAAGATTATCCAACAATCATCATCACTTGTGTATCCTTTTCAAAATTTGCTCTAGCAACCTGATGGCTGTTGTCAGATTATAGGAAACCAGAAGCTCATAGGATTCGTGTCTCTCTTAAGGAAGTTTGAAAATGAGTAAGTAAGGCAATTGTTTCCCTAGAAAAGGTAAATGGGAAACAAAAGTTGCTCCTATTTTCCCTACTATGGATCTGGTTTCTAGTTGCAAGAATTCCTCCCTTAACATTTTGCTTCTAAACAAGAAGGATGAAATTCTGCTCTTGGATGATCAA
Organism: Emydura macquarii macquarii; assembly: GCF_026122565.2. Lineage (NCBI taxonomy): Eukaryota > Metazoa > Chordata > Testudines > Chelidae > Emydura > Emydura macquarii. The sequence goes on from NW_027133415.1 coordinate 742,535, forward strand.
GGCAAATCTAGGGCCAGATTCCCAAAAGGTGTAAGCAGAGGAAACTTCACTGACATCAGCGAAGGGGGAGGTCTCTCTCAGGCCCATCGTAGTGAATTTGGCTCAAAGGCTGTATTTTGCCATGCCGATCTGGAAGCGAGCTTCAGACCAACATTTAGAATATTTCTAAGGTGGGACGGTCAGGTTTGTTATCAAATTGCATCATGTACTGTTCCTCCAGGGAACAGGCCCACTGACTTAAATGGGCCTGATTTTCATCTCATCCCAGAGTAAACGAGGAGTATCCAATGGAGTTACACCAGTGTAAGCAAAATCAAAATGAGACCCCCATTAGGTTATTCACGTCAATTACATCTACTCCCATGGGGAAGGGTTTGCAAGATGAAGCCCTAGGTTTCCTGCTGACATAAACATAGCAACTCCTAGAGTTCGGGGAAAAAACAGTCCGTAGCGAGCACAAAGAAATGCAGAAGCCACCTGTCTAAAACATTGGCCTCATTACAGACATTGGAAAGACTTTAATAAGCTTTGGATCAGGCTCTACACACAGCTTTCCACCACCCTTATAGCAGCCGTGCTGTTACCATCATTACCTCCGTGTCCCATTTTTCAGCTTTCCAAGAACACCAAAGACATTTAACTCCCCACCCCCAACACACATTTTTCGGTCTCAATGACTCGTAAAGTTTTCTGCCATCAGATTTAAAATGCAAAGGTCTGTGGAACTTGGACACATTTTCTTTCCACTGGCTTGAGTGTTGCTGTTTCTCCCTTGCAACGGGGTCTCCCGATGAAGAGGAATCGAAGATCAGAAAGGGAAATGATAGTCGTGACCAGTCCACCTTGTCCTGTATTCTCCCGCAGATTTCACCTGGCCGGGTGAATGTCCAAATGGCAGCAGCACAAAGGAAATCACAGTCAGGCAAACAGGACATTCCTTTGAAATTGTTGCTCTCTCTCTTTTGAAACAGACACGACGAGACTAATGTGTAACAAATGCACAAAGCAAAGATCCAGCCTTCAGGTACATTCCAGAACGTCACAAAACAGGACAGATACCGACCGACCGTTCTAGCAATAGATCTCCAACCTGAGCCAGACACGCTCTTTTCCATCGCTGGTGTCAAACCCCACCCCCCAACACACAATTGTCACATCTACATAAACATGAAGCTGGCCCACGTGCAGCACTCGTGTCAGTCTTTGAAGTCTTGTAAAACAGTCTTTAAGATTCCATGGCTGTTGAGATGTGATCTGCTGATTACTTCATTGCTTCACATTGCATAGCCCCATGTAGATAGGTTTGGCAAGGTTCTGAAATCTCAGCATATAATACAGGGTGCATATGAAGAGTCAAGGTAATGTAGAGTATGCTTGATGCTATTCCCCCCTGAGTATTTTCTTCCATGGAAAAATGTTCTTCTCTGGAATGGTGTAGGCCTCCTGTTTTGTACTGCAGCAGTACCATCCGGCCATGGCAATACATACATTGGTCCGATCCAGTTCTCCTTCAGACCACTGCAGAATAAAAAACACAAGGGCACTTCAGTGGGAGCAAATGAGGGCAGAATTTGGCTCTAGTCTAGCCGCAGAAGGTGAATGAGTCATAAAAACGGCCACACTGGGTCAGACTAATGGTCCATCTAGCTCTGTCACCCGTCTTCTGACAGTGGCTGGCACCAAGGTGCTTCAGAGGGAATGAACAGAACACGGCCACGATCGAGTGATCCATCCCCTGTCGTCCAATCCCAGCTTCTGGCAGCTGGAGATTTAGGGACACCTGGAGCACGGAATTGCGTCCCTGACCATCTGGGCTAGTAGCCATTGATGGACCTAGCCTCCACGGTTGAAGACATTGGGAATTCCATTACAGCAGTAACCATAGGGGGCTAAATGACTTATGATTTTGGGTGCCCGACTTATGGCATTTAAGAACAGTCTGATTTTCAGAGGACGGGTGCTTTGCACTTCCTGAAAATCAAGCCACTTAATTTGGGCAACCAAAAAAAAAAATAAATAAAATCACCCGTCACATATTTGACTATTTAGAACAGGGGGCAGACAGCTCCTTTTCCTTCTTGCTTATTCATGCCTGTTCATGTTCAAATGACATTGCTGTTTCAGAGCTTGATGTATGGATAAGGACTCCCCCATCTCTTTATGGAAGTATCAAGTGAAACACAAACACCTCCCCTACAATCCGTAGCATCAGATATAGCCACAAACAGCTCAGGCGACCACTATATAAATCCAGGACAAATAAAGGCATCTTAGCTGCTATCATAAATAGATTTGATCATCTAAAAGCAAAACACTAACAATAAGAGGAGTATGAGCTTTCTACATAATTCTCAGTGCCCCTTCATGAATGCAATGAAGAATTCAGGCTGACTAAGAAATAATTAGAGTAAAGACAAAATTAAAGGAAAACAGGAAAAGATCCAGAATAACGCTGGCCTCTGCCTAGACGGTATGTCATATGTCACCTTGAATTTATTGCCGTGTGTTGTGCAAACAAACAAAAAACCACCCTACACGGACAAAGAACACATTGTACCAAACTGCCAAAAGCACAGAAGCTCTATTTTCAGAGATGCTTAAAAAGGTGAAGTGATTTATCGTGGGGTAATTGGAAATCGCTTGCAATCAATGCACACCGAGCGCCACAAATGGGACTTGTTTACATACAGACAGTGTCCCAAACTAGGCACATTAAATGGTTTGTAAACCAACTTTAAAGGTTGTAAAACTCACTCCGCATTCAAAAGATGCTTCACTATAAATTCAGGTGGTCTGTTAAACAAAAACAAACCCGGAAACTCTGGAAATAAATTGCATATTTAGGGGGAGAGATTTTCAAAGGTTGGTTCGCTATCATTGCACATTTGAAAATCTTCCCTTGCTTAAGGTTATATTAAGGAATTTGAAATTACTTCTCGCCTCTTTGTGCTCTTTACTTTTTGCATTTTTCTCAGAGTGGAGTCTAAACCAGCAACACTTGCTCACATGAACAGACCCAATTCAGTGTTACACCAACACCAGTTTACATCACTCAGTTTGATCCTTAGATCAAGATTTTTATTCATCAGACAGGGCAACATTAAGATTCAGTGAAATAACTGCATTAGGTTGTGTGGTCTAGTGGATAAGGCACTGAATGGGGACTCTGGGGATCTGGGTTTAACTCCCAGGTCTGCTGCTGGTTTGATCAGTGACCTTGGGAAGTCACGTTTCTCTGTGACTCAGTTTCCCCATCTGTAAAATGGAGATAATGAGCTTGATATCCTCTTCCTCCTCCAACATCTTGGAAATGTCAGCTCAATTCACTCAAGAAGCGAAGTTGCTCAGCAGTTCTGACCTACCAGGTAAGTCTCCCCCTCCCCCCCCCCCAAAAAAAAGTAGGAATGCAGTAAAAAGGAAAACAAATGCATGAAAGACATTGGTCTCAGAGGCATTCCAAGGGGTTAACAGGACCATGCCAATAGATGAAGCACACGGATGCTCACATTGCTTTATGTGAGCTCCTAAAAGGACCCCATTGAGCCTGCTCCTATAATGGTCTGCTGGGAAGTGTGTTACAGGTTGTTGGCCTGGCTTGACATGAGTAATTAGAGATGGGCGAGGCCTCATTTCTTGGGAGACTGGATTAGGGAGGTAAATGGATCACGAGGTTGGGAACAGAATGTCTGTGCTAGAACTAGGATAAGAGAGAGAATGGCCATACTAGCTACAATAAGGGGGAACGTCCATGGTAAATGGTTCCCTGGGTAAGATAGCCTGGAACGTAAAAGGAGGTAAACAGGCGTACATGGACAGTGCGTATACATGAGCATGCTGTACAGGGATTGGTTAATCTGAAGTACCCAAGCCAATCCCAAAACCTGTGGTACAATGTATAGTAAATGTATATAGAAGAGGTTCTCTCTCTAACTTTGGATGTGTGGCATGCCCTATACCCAGCCCATGCTTGAATTTGATCAACTCAGCATTGGGCTTTGATGTAGGCCACATAAAGATACCAGAGTGACAAAATCCGGAGTCTAATTGAGTTCTTGGGCAGTTGAATGGGAAAAAGATTTCAGAGGGATTCCCAACACAGGTCCCCCCCTGTGCCTGATCCACTGAGGATAGGGGTCTATTACAGCAGTAGCTGAACAGACTTGACTCTTTCACTCCAATTGTAGCAGCTTGTGTTCCTGTTGTAGAGGTCCCTGGTCCAATTCTCCAGTGTGTTGACCAACATGGCGGCCATCACGCAGGGTTCCCTGCGCCTTCCTTTTAAGCGGCTAATAATGGCTACTCTCAGACTTCGAGAGTCATGCACGTGTGTAGAGAAATATAAATTAAGAGAGTAACAGAAGAGTGATCATTTGGACTTTGCCTGCTACCTACACCCGCTAAATGGAACTCTGCACCACCACAACAGGATCTCCATGGTCAACCAACATGACTATCGTAAGGAAGCCATTGCTATGATGCTTGCGCCTCTTACCTGTTTCTGAATGGCAGCAGGAAGATCCCCCCTTCAGGAGTCCACTGGGCTTCTCGTGTCTGCAGATGAAGGCTCGGCACCACTCACAATGTTCTCTTATCCTACAGCAGCTGAAATGCAGGTAAGGGCAGGGCCAGGGTATTAGGATGGAGACAAGGCAAAGAGCTCATGCACAGTGAAGGGGGCGGGGGGTGGAAACCAACAGTGAAGATGTCTTTATTGTTCAGCGATAATAGTCTCAGCAACATATTGGGCCGAATTCTACTCTCAGCTATCTGCAAAAAGCTCCATCGCCTTTAGTGGAAATACACTGATGCCAGTGCAGACTAACAGAGCAGGATGCGGTCCATTGCCTCTGTTTGTTTACGCTAATGAGAATGGTGGTGCAGAAGATTTATTTGCACCACTCCTTTGGGAAGCATCAGAAGAGAAAAAGGACACACAGCATTCACTTGGTTTAGCACCAAAATACAATTCTCCCGCTGGGGGCAGGAAGTGGCAGGCATTACTACAGCACCAATAATGCTACACGAGAGCCTGGAGGCAAGAGCCGAGGAATACCTAAATTATTGTAAAGCAACGGGGAATTTAGATAGGCAAAATGGGACAAACTCACCCCTGGTGTAGCTCCATTGATGCACGGGAATGAATTTAGATCTGGTTAGTTACCGGAGTTGGAATTTGATTCAGACATTACAGATTCAAGACTCTACTCTTAGGAAAAGTGCCAGGAGATCTGTCAGGATCTAGTCTAGACAGGAAGGGCAGTCTAGAGGGGAAGGGCAACCTGATGATGAAGGCGCCAGACTGGGATTCAGGAAATTTGGGTTCAATTCCGACCTCTGTCAGACTCATTATGCCATCTTAGCTGAGTCACCTACTCGGTCTTTGGCCTCTATACAGGAAAACACAAGTTTGGGCTTGATTTTCAGCCTCTGTGCCTCAGTTTCCACATCTGTGAAATGGGGGTGATGGCAATATTTCTTTGTCAACCTTCATCATTCTGCATCTGTAGCGCTCCAACTACCATGTGACCCTGATCCCATCTGAGGCCCTCTGGGTGCTACTTTCATACAGATAAATAAGCCACAAATGGTCAGAAAGTGGTTTAGACCTCAGACAACTGGAGGGGATAAAAGCTCTCCATGAATTTGGAACAAATTGTACGCAGCAGCCAACAGCACAGATTGATTTGCTGTTGAAAGATCTATTTACATGTATAAGTATATATCAGCTGTGAGAAAAGTGACAATTAGGGCAAGACAAACACGCTGGTTTATTGCGGCTGTACCGACTGGTTTGATCCCATGGTGAATGAAGAGTTTAAGAGGTAACTGAAAGAAGAGTTAGGACATGCAGAAAGACTATGAAGCAATGTGTCTCGTAACACAAGCCACTCGGGTTGGGAAATCAACCACAGCAACACTTGCCTATTCCTCTAAATTACACAGTGAAGACAGAATAGTTATCTTAATAAGATACTCATGTTGCAACATAGGTATCATTCTCCACCTGCCCTTAGAATTAACATTGAAGTACTTCACATCAGTAGGAATGAGCTGTTCCAGGTCATTCCACTTATTCACAGAAATGGACATTACCACAAATAACGTTTCTTGTATCGGAATAGCAAGCTGAAAGCTTTCTACCCTCCAAGAGCACTGTGCAGCGATCTGCATTTCCCCTGCAACAGTTCCATTCACTAGCACATGACACAGAATAGCAAGTTTCATCTCGTGCACCATTTCAAGTGTTAGTCATGGCATCAAATTTGGCTCGGACAAAATCCACCGCAGGGCCAATCCAGTCAGGGGCTCAGCACTGCTCTGGGTCAGGTCTAGAATCAGCAGCTGGCAGGACAGCAATTTTTGCAGTCCGCATGCATAGGGCCAGTCCAGAGAGGAATGTGAAGGAGTCTAAGTTAATGTAACCTATAGCTTTTTGTCAGCCCTGTAGTACGCAAGTTACACGATTTAGATGCCCTTACGTCCATTTACTGATGTAAACTGAGCCCCGCTTCTATACCTGTGAATTTGGCCCATACTTTGGTAATGAGTTAAGTTCTAACACCTGGTTCATCCATTTAAATAGCCTTATAAGTCAGCAGGTTTTCAGACAAATTTTTCCCGTGGCATTGCATTCAAACACCCGACCAGAAAACCACCACTTTTGTGGTTCAGATTATTGGGTGTAAGAAATACTCCGGATCTATCCCTTCCCAATTCCCAACCATGGCTCTGAAACAATTGAAGAGACCACTTGAAAGAGAATTCACTTTAGGTTTTATATGGACCTGGGATGTATTAGCAGGAGTGTTGTAAGCAAGACATGAGAAATAATTCTTCCACTTAGCACTGATAAAGCCCCAACTGGAGTGTTGTGTCCAGTTCTGGGCACCACCCCCTTTGAGAAAGATGTGGACAAACTGGAGAAAGTCCAGAGGAAGGCAACAAAATGAAGAAAAAGTTTCCAAAAACGTGACCTGCAAGGAAAGATTGAAAGACATGGGTCTGTTTAGTCTGGAGAAGACAAGACTGAGGTGGGGCCTAGTAAGACTTCAAGTACGTAGAAGGTTGTTATAAAAAGAGGAGGGTGATAAATTGTTCTTTTTAACAACGGAGTACAGGACAAGAACTCATGGGCTTAAATTGCAGCAAGGGAGATTTAGGTTAGACCACAGGAAAAACGTCCTCACTGTCTGGGGAGTTAAGCACTGGAAAAAGTTACCTAGGGATGTTGTGGAATCTGTCACTGGAGGGTTTTAAGAACAGGGTAGAAAAGCACCGGTCAGGGATGGTCTAGATAATATTTCGTCCTGCCTCAGTGCTGGAGACTGGACTCGAGGACCTACGGAGGTCCCTTCCAATTCATACTGCTCTGGTTCTGGAACGCATGAGTCTGCGTGGATACTTATGCGCGGCTAAGACAAAGCAACAAAAACCCACCGAGACCCAATCGAGTAGTAAGCTGAGACAGTCGCAGGTAACCAATACTTACTGTATTAGAACACAGGCCACAATAAGCATGACTGATGCGACCACTGAAACCACCACCAAGGCAGTGATTGTTTGTTTCTTCTGAGTGGCAGCTACCACGGCGAGGAGGTCTGCGTGTTCACACCGCATCCCAACGTACCCAGAATGGCAGCTGCGGAGAGAGCAGAGTTACAGAGGGAAGAACAAAAGCCCGTGCACACCTAAGATAGAACCACCCAGTAAGAGAAAGGCGTTTGGCAGTCAGATCCCATGGGAAATCCAAGGGGAATTAGGCACCTGACAGTAAAGAGCAGGACACAGACTAGCAATACTTCAGACTCCAATTAAGGGGCTGATTCTGCAGCCCTTATTCGGGCAAAGCTCCCACTGAAGTCAAAATAAGTTGTACCTGATCCAGGCCAGCTCCAGGCACCCAGGTTTGATGTTTTTGCCCTTTGTGCCATGAAGGGCAATGGGATGCTGGGGCTTAATTCTCTTGGAAAATACCAGCCTGTGTTGTTTCCTTAGAAGGAACATGTGGTGCCAAAGATAACACAACAAAACGATTTGTGCCAGTTCCCCTCCCATGGGAGCTGCAATGGGCACCATCCAGCCGCATAGCTCTGCTGACCCAGGCATCACTTTTCTGTTTCACTTGTGCTCACATGAGCACAACACTGGGCCATGGGAAGAGACTTACACACATGCTGGCTTGTCCTCTTGCACCAGAAACCTGCAGGTCCCATGGAAGCAGAACTGACTGTGGGAGTCGGGACAGTCGTTAAAATGGGATCGGACTGCAGCAGCCACCGGGGGACCTAGATGGGATGGACAACAAACAAACGAGAGACACGTTTAACTCCATGCATTAGCCAAGTCTGAGACAATCCTTTGCCTACAGGGCGGCGCTCAGCAAGGATTTAGATTTCTCATGATGCAGCGTTCCAGGGGCTCAGCACGCAAATATTCGTCACCCGTATTGTAAAGCCCTACAGAGTTTAGATAGAAAAGAATTAACTCCTCCCCGAACATCCTATAGAATTGACTAGAGAATTGCATCCCTGCCACACAGCTCCATAGGATGGTTCAGAAAACCTAGAGTGGCATTATCCTTCGCCATAAAGCACGGAAGGTTTTTAGAGCAATTTCTGTAGAATCCTCTTGGTTTTGCTAGATCATAGTTAGAACTGCCCCTGGAGATTTAGATACCAGCTTCCTGTTAGTATGAATGGAAGCTGGCCACCCAAATCCTTTAGATGGCTTAAAATAATCCCAACCTCTCTCTTTAGTCAATTCTCCCATACCGGCAGGATTCTTATCACTATTATGTTTTATTTCAATTACCGTATTTCCAGTGCCTAGGGGTCCTAGTCACAGACCAGGATCGGATTGTGCAAGGTGCTGTACAAACAGACTCATCCATTGTGATTTGAGTTTTTAAAAAAGTCTCTTACGTCGGTGCCCCTCACCTGCACTACTTGATTCCCGGGCGCGGTGGGCATGACCCAGCATGGAGCAACATCAGAGCAAGGTTCCCCCATGCTACTTTGCCAAGGAGCCTCTGGGATGGGAAGGGAGGTCAGTCTCCATAGCCCAGCCAGCTCTTGGCCTCTCGGTTGAGGCTGCCAACGAAGGCTGCCAGTCAGTGGCACTTGGGTGGTTATTCTACACAAATGATGCTTACCCATGGATAATGGCACCGAGTCCCCCATCTCGTTTCACGGTGGCCACCATGTCACCCGAGTAACACTCGGGCACTACAAGGCTAGCTTGAGTGGGTGACCTGGAGGCAAAGGGCTCTGTTTCCTGTATACCAAACACTTGAGCCAGCCAACTACCCTCTTCCATAGACTCCAGGGTACCCAGGAAAGAGGGAGGGGAAGAGTGCTGTAGGAGAAGGGCAAATTCCCTTTCCCGAGAAGCCTGGCTAATGCCACAGCAGGTATTTGCAATCCTACCACTCAGACTGGCGTAGAGTGGGCACAATGACGTTGCATCCACGGACACCAAATCTGACTTGGGCTCCGAATCTGTAATGAAAGCGATAGAGACTGCAGGCTGAGAAAAGTTGGGAGAGTCCAAAAGGGAAAAAGGGAGATTATCCACTAAACTGGATCTGGATTCCTTTTTCCAGCCCCATGAAATCAGAGGCAAGCAGCAGGTATGTTTAAGGGGCCATCGCGGGTCATCTTTGAACTCCCTCACAAATAAGCCTTCGTGGCACTAGAAGAATTTGCTAAACAGCTTAAAGCTTAAAATTCTTAGCCTGCATGAAGCCGACAATCAAAGACTCGCGTGTTTAGCCTCTTCCATTTGTTTTCCTGTTATGAATACGCCAACAATACAAGTGTGGGTCACAGAGATGGTCTGTGCAGAAAGGAGACACTCAAGAAAGGGGTCCGTTTTAAAAAGGGACCTCTTCCACCGAGCGGGATGAACACAGCCAGCTCAGTGATTCAATACAATGAAACGCGAAGTGAAATCTTGGTATTAAGGACAAAGCAGAGCAGAGCAAGAAGCGGGACACAAGAATCCATCAGATGACACAAACAACTTCCCTGCCCCTAGTAATTGCTACGCTGTTTTCCATTTTGCCCTGCACGGTTTTAAATTTTCATTCACCGCCGATACAGAAAACAAATATCCTGCTTCTGGATTAACACGTGTATAAAGTGCATCTGATTTCTGCCATTTCAGAGCCCCTGCGAGTTCCTGTTTCCATGCATTTATGTCAGGCTGGGCAGCACCATAATTAAACCCACAACTCTCAAAAGCTCCTTGATCCGCAGGGAAATTTTTCAAAAGTTTGAGTGCTAATCAACGACAGTTCTGGAGAGAAAAGGCTTTGTTCAAATCAGGAGGCGCGGTGGCAGGAGGACGAGTACAGTAGTTCAGCAGTGTTATCACGTGGGAGACTCCAGTCAGATTTCCAGCCCAGATTTTCTCGTTACCTGGGTTAGAAGCTCTCCATAGATTTTAAAGCCAGAAGGGGCCAATATGGGCATCTTGTCTGACCTCCTGTAAACAAAGGCCTGAGAACTCCACCTAGTAATTCCTGCACTGAGCCCTGCAGAGTCAGCTAAAGAGCAGGGGTTATAGCTTCAGCCCCATCTGGGGATGGGGGAATATCCCCATCATGGAGAAAGGAGACCTTGATAACTCAATTGCTACTTGTGGCCAACCCTACAATAACTGGGTTTTTTTTTTGTTTTTTTGAAAAAAAAAAGGACAGATTCCCCGCCCCTCCCCCCAACTTTATTGGGATGGAGAAAAAAGTTTGGGAAATCTTTTACATAGAAAACAAACCAAGCGGCCAGACAGCCTCACATCAGGATCGAGTCGATTGGTAACCAGGTGTCGTACAATTTTTGGTATTTGAACAAAAAATACACACAAACGATGATCAGAGATTGATTAAGCACAAATGGGTCTTTTTAAAAAGGTACCAAGGGCAGAGGATGACAGAACATCTGAAATGAAAGTTTGGAAAAGGATCATATAACCAAAGCTCATTGATAGAAGTGGTCAGAAATTTTCCAGCGCAATGTTTGTGCATCAGGAAGTTCCAACTCGTTGAAAGCAGAGCTCTTTGTGGAAATCTGTTTTGAAGAAACAAGAGAAAACATGGGGGGAAAAAAAAAAAAAATGCTTTTTCAATAAAGTTGAATAAAGCTTTTTTTGATCAGGTTGAAGAACGTTTTGATTTTCCATATACAAATGACCCTTCCAAATTTTTAAAATATATTTCATATAGTATAAAATGAAAACAATTCAGAAAGAAAATGTTTCACTTTTATCTAAACAAAGTGTTTTGATTGACCCAAACACTTCTTAAAATTTCCTTTCATGGGATATTTAAAATGCCTTTTAATTCCATTTCAGAATAGAACAAGATTTTGAAATAGGGGATTTTCCCGCAAAACAATAGATCCAGTTCCTTCCCAGCTCTACTCATTGCACAGCTTGGTTATTATTTGTATTACCATAGCACGTCTCTTCCACTCAAAGGAGAAGAGGCTAAATAGAGTGGCTGAGTCAGCATAAAACGTAACAGAAGGTTGGCTTTGTTGAGAACATCAGGGTGACCTGCATGCTTCTCAGATGACTAGCAGTCTGCAACAGGGCACTAGGGTTTAGGATATGTGACTCAAAAGGAGTACAAGCACCTTCCCGATTTGCAATTTGGATGCTTCTTTGAAGTTTGTCTATGCTAATCTGACAGTAAGCCACTAGAATGAGGCATTTAAAAAAAACATCTTTTCTTCTACGGTGTTCTCCACCTGTGAAACAACTTTCCCCCCTTTTTTAATTTATCCTCCTTGAAACAGGTGTGAAAGAGGCAAAGAGGCCATATCCTCACCTCATGTAGCTCCATCCAAGCATCAACATCAATGGCTTCATGCTGAGTTATGCCAGCTGTGGATCTGTCCTGGAGTTTACAGCTGGTCCTCCATTAGAGCTATCCACACTAGACCCCTCCCAACCTCGTTCTGTTTCCTCTCATGGAACATCCGACTCTTTGACCATCTCCATTTCTGTGGTGGAAAGCAACCAGATTCCTTTTCCTGGGACTGGTCAAGTGTGCATTCCATACATTAACAGACAGTTTTAGCCATTAATTCAACCCTTGTCACAGAGAACTGGGATCAGCTCCCAGCGTATGCACCACACACTTTTAGCATGTCGTCGGGCATCATTCAGGAGGGCTCCATCATCAGCAACCATTGATCCTAGGTATTTAAGTTCCTTCACGCTAAGGTCTCTGCCTGGGATATACTTTATGATGGGTCCTCCTCCCTTAGTGATAGTAGCCTTGGGTCGGACTCCCTTCACACTAGTCCCAGCCCACGCAAAACCATGTTACGACTATTCAAAGTTGACTTGCAGGGGTCTCACAATCTTCCACACGTCACTAAATCATCAGTGGACAACTTGTTCCAAGGTGACTCCCTTCCATATTCTCATTTATCACATCCACGACACCCAGAGACAAAAGTGGGCTCACTGCTGACCCCTGATGTAGGCCAAACGTTTACAGACAATTCTCTAGGGTAGCTCCATTTGGTTTTGATTGCAGTAGTCACTCCCTCATATCCTGGATCAGATGGACATATCCTTCTGGCACACTTCTCCATCACAAACTCTCCCAAATTAGTTCTCTTGGTACACGATCATAGACCTTCTCCAAGTCCACAAAGACCATTCCCACTTGCAGTCTCTTTCCTCCAAAAGATCTGCTCTAGCGCAAACAAGAATTAATTCAGGGAAGTTTTCTGGCCTGTGTTCTGCAGGAGTTCAGACGAGATGATCAGAGGGTCTCTTCCGGTCTTAGAACCTATGAAAACGGTTTTGGATCAGCCCATGTTAGAGAGAAGGGCCAGAGCAGTGAGGTTCAGACACAAAACTATCCAGAGTTCGAGGAGGGTTGATTCATGCCTCTTTTTTTCTAAATTAAAAAACCTTTTCTTACCGAGATTCCATTTTTGTTTTGCTAGCATCTGTCCAGAGCGAGGTTTTACTGCAGGGCTCCATAAACTCAGGGGCAAGCTCACCCCTCTGCTTGGAGAGCACAGTTTCCTTTTACACACACTTTTAATGCAGTTGGACTCCAATCCCTCCAGGCTAGAAAGGAGGTTTTATTCCACTGCCAGGAGCGATATTTACAAATATAACTTCCAAGAGACACAAATGCCTTTCAAAGTGGTGCTGGAAAAATAATCAGGTACGTATGAATTGGCCCCTTACAAACCCTCCGAAGTCCCTCCCACCACACTTTGAACACAAGTAAACCATTAAAAAACATCCAGCTTGTTACGTCTCCATCAATGGATCAGAACAAGTCCCCTACACATCTGCTCTCAGCACAAGCCGTATTTCTTAAGCTTGAATCAGAGGACACCAGAAAGAAACGTTGACATGTTGGTAGCCCTTTTAAAACCCTATTCCAGTCCATTCATAAAACCCACTTGAGGTTCTGTGAAGTGGGAAACTTATCTGGGGGAGGGGAAAAGAAAACGAGTTAGTGAAATCCAAAACACAGCTGATTGTACCAGTGTTTATGAATGAAGCCATTGATCTAGAGTAAATCGATCCGTTATGAGGCAAACCAGCACTGCCGAATACACAACTGTGCAGGAGCCATGGTGCGTTTAACACACAACAGCCTACCGCTGGCAAGGCAGCCGGGTCATTATACAGACATGTCCTTTTCTCCCTAGAAAGGCGTCAACCTCACCCTCCTTCAGTTCCAACACAAGCATCCACGCAGCAAGCTCCAGCACGAGATGAGTTCCCCTCTGTGGCTTGCTTTTGTTCTTGGACGGCAGCATTAAGAGGTTAGGTTTACAGTGGATACCAAATCATCGGCCATGATTTTCAAGAGCGATTGGTGGTTTTGACCCAGCCCTGGTCTACACTACAAACGTAGGTCAGCCTAACACCCGAGTAATGCCGTTACAGCGACCGAACTCCCAGTGTAGACAGCGCTATGTCGACAGGAGGGCTTCGTCTGTCAACATAGCTACCGCCTCTTGGATTAACTATGCCTAAGGTAGTGTCTTCACGAAGGTCTACAGTGGTTCAGCTGCACTGCTGCGAACACGGTGTGTAGACAAGCCAGCAGCTTTCAGAAAGTGCTCAGCACTCACTCTGAAATTCAGACCTCTTTATGGTACACCTCCAATTGGGCACCCAAATTGAGAACGACCGGGAAAGCAGCATTCCCCTCCCCCCAGGGAGAAACCGGGAGGAAAAATATCAGAAGGCAAAATTCCCATCGACTTCAGCAAGGCCAGATTTTATCTAGAATATCTACATATCCCCCAGCCTCTGGAAGCGACAATAGTAATACCTAGAGCTCTTTCATCAGCAGAGCTCAAAGCACTTTACAACACTGATCAGCATCACTGTCCTCGTTTTACAGATGGGGAAACCGAGGCACAGGGCGGTTCAGTGACTTGCCCAAGGTCAACCAGCAGGCCAGTGGCCGAGCCAGGAATTCAAGCTAGGTCTCCCAAGCCCCAGTCCAGGCCTCTATCCACTAGGCCACACTGCTTCCGATACCCCATCTTCAGACACCAGACTGAGTTTGCTACAAACACTACCCACGGCAGAACCTGCTACAGAAGGTTTTGGCTTCCACTGCAGAAACCAGGTTATTGCTCCTGTTCACTCCCAGATATTACAAAATGTTCGATTTCATGCCTTAGGAAAGAGTTCAGGGGCAGGGACTCCCATACTGTATACCCAGTTAGAAGAATAAATATTAAAAATACACACCGAGGCTGTGGAAAGCACAACCCCTCATGCTTCAGGACACACGCCCACCTGTAACTATTGGGAGTCAAGAGGAAACTTTCCCTAGGAGCAGGTTATTCCAAGCAGTCTGCTGGTACTGGTCACTGCTGGAGAAAGGATGCGGAGCTAGACGGACCTTGGTCTGACCCGATCCGGTCATTCCTAGATTCACTTTGGGACCACCACGTGTACACATGGCAACGCGTATCTTTGGGGAGGTTAGGGGCGGTTAGTCCTGAGGGAGAATTTCAAGGTGCCTGACTGACAGCCAACAGGAATTGGATGCTTACCCGCCACTTTGGCCTCGTGGGGAGCGGGGAGGAGAAAACTTCCTCCACACCCCCTCTTTGGAGAACAAATGATAGGACAGAAGAAATCCTATGTCAGGAGAAAAGTACAGGGAGGCAAAAGCGTATTCTGTATAAGCAGAGCTTTTCTAATCTCCTCTCACCCCTTAGCCAATGTTTACTAGCTGCCTTATCTAATACGGTCTTAATCTTTGCTGTATTTTTATCCCCTTCCTTACCTGATTACGCCTAAGTCTATTTAGCCTCGCTCTGCATATTCCCTGGGCACGTCTACACTCACTTACCCTCGCGCCGAATCCCGTGGCCAATCCATTGAGCCAGCTATTGCTAAACCCTGTTTTCAACTCCCACTGAAAGTAGAATTTGGTTCTTGGGCTTCGTGCGTGCTAAGATCCCAGCTGCTGGTATAGCTGCACTAGCACAAACCTCTAGTGTAGGCGGCAGCGTGGTTCACACTGGTTTCAAACCGGGGTAACCCACACCAGTGCAAATTGCGTCTCTGGTAGGGGGAAACTGATTTCCACACTGACTTTTTTATAATGAAGCGAGATTTCCGACTCTCTGGGTACAATCAAAGTATTATAAATATTTTTTTTGGTGAGGCTGCAAGACTTCCTAGCGGCTGAAATGTACCCGAAAACACTGCAAGCCTGTTGAAAACAGAGAGCCTGATTCCCCCCTCCTGTAGAGAAGTGTAAGCCAGGAGCAGCTTCACTGAAATCAGTTGTGTTGCACAAGTGGGAAAAATCCAATAGGAGAATCGGGCTCATATTCCAATTCCTGGGCTTCCAGTAAATGAATTAAAACAACCCCCGAACGCCTTGTGCGCACTTACATTGCTCACGGCTGTCCTGCAACGCAGGAAGCTGTTCTACCCCCCTGTGATGGTGGTGGCATACTGCAATCACTGTTAGCCATGCACAGCTTCTGCTGACCCATGACAAGGGACGAGCAAACTTTCCAAGGCTGGGAATTTCAGTTCAGCATCCCCTTCGGACTCTAACCCGAAATCCAAAGTGGGCAAGTGTAGCACTCACAACAGCATCGTCAGGGTGAGGTTTAGTGGTGCTTTGTCCCTTCAAGGATTTGAAGGCTGCTGAGCAGTTGAAAGGGGAGAGCTCTGGAAGGACCGAGCACCAGGGACACTTGTGCCATTTCTACATGTGCGTTTTTTAATATTAAGTTTAACAAAACACTAGCTTTTAAAAGACTGTCCCTGATCCGGGAATGTAACACAAACCAGACCAGAATGTTCATGAGAACAAACTTCTGAGGGAAGCAGTGTAGGCTAGGGGACAGAGTAATAACTGGGACTTCGGAGACCTGGATTCTATTCCCAGCCCTGCCACTGACTTGCTGGATGACCTGGGGCAAGTCACTTTCCCTCAGTAAAATAGGGATATTGATACAGACCTCCTTGGTAAAATGTTTTGAGAACGATGGAGGAAAAGTACTACATAGCAGCTAGGAGTTGTTCTTAATCCATTAATTGACACGCCTCCTGAACTAGGCTACTAAATCCATTACCCTGAAAAATGGTTTGTAGGGCTTCTTCAGAAATTTAAACTCATGAATTTAGAAAGATATTTGGAATAATTTGAAATTAAGACGGTAAATTCTTTGGGGCAGGGACCATCTTTGTGTTCTGTGTTTGTAAAGCACCTGGCACAAGCCTGATCCATGACTCGAGCTCCTAGTGCTACCGCACTACAAATACTAAACTATTTACAGCCAACATTTAGATGCTGATTTAAAAAAAAAAAAAAAAAAAAAAAGAGGGCTGGGAGTGGTTTCTTTTTTTAAAGCACTTAATGAAAGACGTTCAGTTGAATTTTACCTGAAAATTAAGTTCAGGGGAAAGAGACCTTTAAACTTTTACTTTAAAAAAAGAGAGGGGGAATATTTCAATAAAATCTTCCTCTTGCATTCAAGTGGCAACATGTGTTTTAAACCAAATAGTGCCCTGGAGCATCTGCAGCCCAAACACTGCAGACCTGGTTTAGTGCAAATGAAAGAGAAGTTGACTAGAAATTGAGGGTACACCAGGTGAAAGCGACTAGACTGTTCCCACTGCCCACATAAGACCTCTGAAGGCATCTTAAAAATCTAATCTACTGGCTTCTTGCAGTTTCACTAAACAGAGGCAGAGTTAGTAGTGCAGGCGTGGTACAAAATTCTTGCCCCTACAGCGTTCCTTTACTATTGTGGCAGAGTTTATTGATTCAGGGTGGAATTTTTCCAAAGCACCGAAGTGACTGAGGATGACAAGTCTCATTTTCAGAAGCGACTTAGGGGCCATTGACTTTCAAGTCTCTTACATCACCTTTGAAAATGGCACTTTGGGTGAAATTTCACCCTAAGGTTATGTCTACACAGGCTACAATAGCGAGCCTCCCAGCCCGGGTGAAACCTAGGGACGGGCAAACTCCAGCCCAAGCTCCAACCTCAAATCGCTGCCTATCCAGCTCTTTTTAGAGTGCTACTCCAAGCCCTGCTAGTCCAAGTCTGAAGAACTGGCCGCTGGTGTGTAGACAGACCCTCTTAAATCCCACGTACAATGCTCTCTGTCCTCAAGGCAGAGCCCACAATGGGGGCTGAATTCAAGCCCAGGGGATTGACACTTCCATGCCTAGATTATCTCCCCTTCTGACCAAACACTGCCCAGGCACCAGAGAGCATTTCCCCCACATTAAATTACTTGCATCACAAGAGCACCCAGAGGTCCCAGCTAAGATCAGAGCCCCATTGTGCTAGGTGCTGTACAGACACTGCGCCAAGAAGCTTACACACAGCTCACACAACGTGGGAGGGCCAACAGAGGCACTGAGATGTGGTGGTGCACCCAGGTCTGCCAGCTCCCCTATCTATTACACACCATGTTGTCTCAAGCTCTAAGGGGCTCTCTCTGTTGCTTTGTTAGATGGTAACCTTTGGAGTTGGCCCCAAATCGCAGGCGAGTGGGATCTATGGATGGTTGGTCTCTTTTGGGGCCAACTGCTTGCGCTCCATATGAAAATCTACTTGATCCTCATGCTGGAAATCTGGTCTCCGCCTGAACCAGCTGAAGCAAGATTGCAGTGATTGTGTAGACAATGAACGACTCCAATAACTATGGGATATCCTCCTGCACCCCCACCTTTGTTAGAGAAGGCTGGAATTTTGCTCGGATGTGCCTGTCTGCTAAAGATATTACCTCTCAGATTAGCTCCGGGCTCTGATCTCTGTGCCACTATTTATTCTAAAGCATTTCACGGCTTCTTGTGTCCCCCCCTAGGGAAGTCAGGCTAACCACAAACGAAAAAAAACCAAGACACAACGGCCACTTAAGCTCATACAAGACTCCCTACTGATTAGGGCGAGGCAGTCACAAATGTGGGGGAAGAGAGGGCATCTTTTACAACAACAGTCACCGCATCTCACTGCAGTGACCTCTAAGAAGCAATGTCCATCCTTTGCACGGTGTATTTCCCCGTTATGATAAACGGGGGTCGTACAAAGAGTGCTGAATAGGATAGAATAGAAACCAGAGTTATGAATGGTCATTCAGAGGTAAGTGATTCTTGAGTATCTGTACCAAATGAATGATTTGCATCCTGGTGGCACCTAGAGGCTCCAAGAAGCACCCCGTTGTGCTAGGTGCTGTACAAACATGGGAATGAGAGAACACTGCCTGCTCCAAAGTGTTTAAAATGGGAGTTTTGCCCGACTTCAATGGACTCAGGATCAAGCATTTAGTACAAGAGGACACAAGGATGCTACAAATGGGGGGGGGGAGAGACACAATAGTGGACTCAAACACTTCCAAAATAAAGTTCTCCCTGCCGCATCTGAATTGCGGGACCCTGCAAAAGGAAAGGAAGAGACCACACATACGCCCAAAGAACTGCAAAGGGCCAATGATTAGAATTAACCCCCCTCCTTTCCCCCAAAAAAAGTAGTTTTGATTTGGGTCGGACAGCCCCGGCATTGTCAAGGACAGGAGTCACAGCTCATTCCTATCAATGGGCCATTCAGCCTGCCTGGAATGAAAAGAAGCTGTTTATTCAACTAACTGAACCGGCACCAAACGCTTCCTTTCAAATTGACAAGAAACAACCAAGCTGAGAAATAAGAGGACTTCAGTGATGTAGGGCTTGACTCTCCCCTCACACCAGTACAAATCAAGGGCAGCTCCACTGAAGGAAATGTGATCAAAATGCTGCGAGTACAAGGAGAATGAAGCATTTAGGAGTCAGGGCACAGCCATTTCAGAGCAGGTAATGCACAAACCTCCACAACAAAGGTGAGCTTTCTAATTTGAGATCAGCTCCAGTGCGTAATGGGAGAGATGCCAGACAGAGAATGGAATGGAGAAGTTGTGGGGAATTTGGAAACCCTGCTATGGAGCAATCGCATCTCACACACACAGGGACTGGTGTCTGGCTGGCCCACGTTCCACCTATTTGCAAGACAAAGTAGATCTTGCAAAAAATCTCACGTTCCCTAGAACTCCAGTGTGCGCGCACACAACCGTGTCCCTCCAGCACAGCACTTCTCTCACGAACCTGCTGTACTGGTCTACGGTGCAACACTGGACCCAGCAGATCCAACTCTCCACTGGAACTTGGAGGGAGTTCAGACCCGGACATGAACTTGACAACTCAGCCCTTCCAGAGCTAGGGGATAGCCTCTTCTTGGTCTAAGATAACACTTCCTAAGCATTTTTCAGTATGTAAGTCTAACAAATCCTGCATAGCACTGATAGACACAGACATGTAATGCTTGAGCGAAGAAGAATCTGTTAGCAGTATAAGGACTATGACATGCAGTTGAGCAGTTCTGATTCCATCCAGCAGAGTGTAGTCATGTTCCACACACACTAGCCAGCCCACTAAAAGAGGCATTCGTGTAAAAGAAGGTAATAACCCAATAGCCGCCTTGCCCCATCCTGCCCCAGACACAGATACCATGGAATAAGGCCACATCCCAAGGGATCATTTACACATGGGGCAATTAGCATGCCATTCACACTGATCAGCGAGGCTCTGCCTAGACCCTGTAATTAACACTGCAACAGCTCTCAAAAGCCTCACCTGGGATTGTGCTAGGTGTACTAACACAAGAGAGAGGCCCCCAAAGAGATAGCAAGCAACAGTATTGTTTGCTCATGGTTACAACCAGCACCCACCCTGGAGAGGACCTTATTTCACATCTTCTCCAAGTCGGCACTGGATTACAAGCTGGAGTGCAGGGAGATTCTATTCTGTCTGGTAGGTAGCCCACAAAGTGAATTCTCTCCTTTATCGCTCTCTCAGTGGCTTAAAGCTCAGTAGGATAGAATGCAAGGCCGAGAAAAGACATGACCTCTCCTCCACACAATTCTCTTAAACCAGCCCTACCGAATCACACACGTGATCAATCCACTTATGAACCTGGCCAAGATGAATGCATTTAAAAGGCAGGACGTTCAACAAGAATCAAGTTACGCTCAGAGGAAGAGGCAAGCGTTACATGCCGTAAGATAACCATGCCACGATTTTTATTTTTTTTTTGGCACCTTCAAGCACAAACATCACCCCTCCGTCCGACGCACTCTCCAAGCATCTGATTTTCTGTGCAGCCTGCCTGACATCTCATTTACCCTCCATCTCCCCGTTCAGCTTGCCACCTTCATGTAGGTGTGAACATTCACTGCGTAACAAATCCAAAGGCCATCGAATTATAGCTTGGCTGTCTCTAAGCTGCACACCACAGACACCTGGAGTTTCACAGTTAGAGCCGGGCTAGGACTCCCAATCGATTGGCTCTTGAAGGAGCCGGCCACTACTGTCTGAGCTAAAAAAGAGAAACCTCCACTAGTTGTAGAAGGCTTAGATCACAGAGTTGAGCAGTTCTGATTCCAAAACAGAAGAGGAGTAAACACACACGAGCCATTTCAGTGCAGCTCAGTAGAGCAGAGTCCAAAAAAAAAAAAAAAAAAAAAAAGTGCTGGTGGAGAGGGGATTATTGCTAAAATTATTTTAATAAAAAACCCAATCAAAATCGAATGTTTTAAAGAAATTCTAATTGGCTCTACTTTACCGCTACATAGATTTTCATCTGAGGGTTGCAGAAGATTTTACAAAAAGTTACCTCTATGTGGAAGGCAAGTATTATGTACTTCTTAGAGGCACAAACATGTTAAGTAACATGCCATAGGTCACAGCATTAGAGGCACAGCTAGAACAGGGCTAGTAACTAGACTGTGCTTCCTAGGAGAGTGAGGATTAAAAGAAAAAATAACCCAGGCAGAAGCTCAGAGAGCCAGACCGGAGAGCACCAGCCGAGCGTGCAAAGCCCTGAAAAGAAAAATCGGAGAGGCCTTGAAGAAACATGAGACAAAGCGAATGGAACTTGGCAGAACAGAACTGCCGCGGTTCGTTACTGATCAGCGAAGGCCGGGGAAAGTGCCATCTGAGCTGGAGAGGGCCAGCAAACAGAGCACAGGCATGACGACAACATCTGTGGGCACCACCGGGTAGGATTAGGAAAGCCAGTGGTGGCGGCTGAGAGAGCTAATTCAGCCCCGACTGTTCAGAGCTCTGGATGCAGAAGATTACAATAGTAATTACTATGCAAAGCCTAAGGTTAATATATTACAGCAGTCAACTTACCAGTCAAGGCAGATGTTGTGTTCTCCAAGGCATGGCACACAGCTATTAAAATACCTAGGGAAAAATTTCAAGATACAGGTCAGATAAACAATGCAACAAGCAAACAGTGGATTCAAGCCATCAAAATAGAAACACACAGAAGACTTTTCCGTTTCTAGCTGCAGGGTCAGAGTCCAAGAGAGCTTTAGGTTTTAAAAGGAGATAAAAAAAAAATTATATATATATATACACATATATATATACACATATATATATATATATATATATATATATATATATATATATATATATATATATATATATATACACATATATATACACATACACATACACATACATACATACACACACACACACACGTCCCAAAAGCTGTTAAAGTCAGAAGGGATCATCGTATGTACACACATACATACATACACCCAAGATATCCAAGTATGCATACATACACACCTGATCCACACATGAAAAAAAATACATCCATCAATACAACAAACCATATAGTAGGAGCAGCAATATATATTTTCAACGTCCATGGCAACTTTCATCCTCCGATCTCAAAGCAGATTTACAAATATTACATCAGTACCCTGGCATGGTATGGTATTAGACCCAGTTAGATAGAATAACTGGTATTAGACCCAGTTAGATAGTAGGAAGCGGACACAGAGAGGTTAAACAACAACTTGTCTAAGACTGCACAGCTAGGATTTGATCCAGGGCCCACTACAGTCAATGGACAAGTCAGTTGCAGAGGTGGGAAAAGGAGCCAGGAGTCCGGACTCCCAATTCCCTGCTCCAACCTGTGGCTCACCTCATCTATCCAAACTCAAAGAGCTGTGTGTGTACCTTAAGCGGTCTTACCCAAAAATTCCCCACCATGCAAAATTAAAAAGCCCTTCTTTATGCGAAACCCTGTGTATCTGCATACGTTCCACACTCCCCAAGTCTGTTCAGATAAGCAGCGTTCCAGCACATTGTGTTATCAGTTGTAAACAACAACGGTCCATAAAAATGAACAAAATGGGTGTCAGAAAGGCAGAATGGTGGTAACAATGTAAGCCCTATCCTAAATGGACGCCTATAGAGCCATAGGGGTCTGAATGTAAAGGAAGGATTCGAAACAGTCCTTGTTTTAAGAGACTTTAAAGAAAAAAAGCCAGACAGACAGACACACTATTCTGAAGGTCAGTCTTTTTTCTATGCCATCAGTTAGGAGGAGGAAATTGACCACCAGAAGCAGAACTAAGAGCAAATCCAGAAAACAAATTCGGATTAATTTAGATTCAACCTTTCTAGAACTGCAGGCACAGTGGAAACTTAAAGCCAGGTTTCACTGCTCTAATAAAAGGAATTATTGACCCAGGGAAACAGTTGTTCGAGCCAGATTTTGTTCAGCTAGAGGTGCTGGTTAGAGTCCAAGTTTGAAGTCAGAAGGGACCACCAACTCATCTAGTCTGATCTCCTGTATATCACAGGCCAGAGGATGAAGAGGGGTATGGTTTGGATGGCTTACATAATTTTCGAGCGGTTGCCATGAAACACCAGCCTGAAATGGTGTCTATTTCACCAGATCCGTTCATTTGGCAAAAGGTTAAGTAGGGAATCCCACATGATTAACAGATGGGTCTCCTTGGAACTGAATCTTGCAAGAACAACCCATCTTGGGAGATTCCTTAATTTAAAATAAAAAAGGATTCGGATGCTCTTTTGTTCTCTCCTGGAAATAAGGCCAGAACAGCAAGCTGAGATCCAGAGATCTGGATTTAAATACCCCTTCCTGAAATTTGGAGGGGTTCAGATTGGAGGTTCCTAATTAAGCAAAGCCATGTGTGAAACTCAACTGTTCCAGTCTGTAGGATTCTCTAACCTTTTCCTGGTTTTGATCCATGCAGCATTTGAATCCCCTCCCCTCCTGAGTCTTGGGTCACAACAAATCCCAAACCTAAACCAGACACTCAACTTAAGCCAACTAATCCTGCTGGTTTTAGGTCAAACCCACCAAGATTCTGACCAGTAGCCATTCCATGCCTCTTGCTTGTTCAAAGGACGCATAACCCTGGGTGAGTTTGGTCTTCAATGAACACACAAGTCAGATACGCTGGGAATGTTGCAAACAGGTGCCTCCTCGTGAACATTTAGCTGCCAGGTTGAGACTGGAGCTACGTCACACGCGCTTTGGAGTTCTCTCCCCCTCTTCATCTGAAAGCTCCCCAAAGAGGATTACTTTCAAGGCATGTTGCAAAGAGCATCTTTTCCCCCCCAGCTGCTGGAAAATTGAGCAGGGTTGGGAAGCTGGGGAATTGTTAGAGAGGGGGAAATTTGAGCTTCTAACTCATCTGTCTTGAGGGGGCAGGTTCTATCTAATTGTATGGTGCTGCATTACTTGCAATATACTTTCAAGTTACATTATGGATACTCTGAGTTTATGTATGGATGCCCCTTATACATCCACTGAAAAATAAATCCCCAAAGCCAGATCTAAATTAAGCCACCATTCAGAAATCTATCCCAATTCAGGACGGCACTGACGCAGAGGAGCATAGAAATGGAAGGCTAGAAGAGACCTCAAGAGGTCAATTAGTTTAGCCTCCTGCACGGAGACAGGACCAACTATACCTAGACCACCCCCGCCAGGTGTTTGTCTAACCTGTTCTTAACCTCCGGTGATGGGGATTCCACAGCCTCCCGAAGTAACCTATCCCAGTGCTCATCCATCCTTAGAGTTTGGCTATTAGGAAGAATGTTCTGTCTAAACCCCCTTGCTGCAAATTAAGACAATTACTTCTTGTCCTCCGCCAGTGGGCATGGAGAACAATTGATCTCTTTATGTGAAAGGTTGTTATATTTGAAGCCTTAGCATGGCTCCCCCACCTCTGTCCCTCGGTCTTCTTTCCCAGACAAAACTGGCCCAATTCTTTCAGCCTTGCCTCATAGAGCATGTTGTCTAAACCGCTGATTTTTGTTGCATGTGCCCAAGTTGCACTGAAGCCAATGAGAGCGTGGAGTTAAGTGTGTGCTTTACTGAATCGGGCCTAACACCTCCCTTTAGAGCAGCACCTGGATGAAAATATACCAAGGCAGACTGCATGCGCTTAGCGCTATTCTAACGCTCAACATTCTTGTCATCCACATGAACACCCAGTCCCTCTTGGTAACCGGAGGATGTACATACTCCTCAGCAAGGATTTTGAATGACAGATCTGCCAGGGCTCCATTGGGCCACACGTTCCTTTTTCTTGTTCACGTTAAAGGATGACTTTTCCACTTCCTTCCACGAGTTAGGTTTTTATTCTCACCGCATCTGAAAGAATATGTTCACTAGCCTGGATTCAGTCACCCTGTGATTGCTTGAGGTCAGCAATTCACACAAGTGAGGCCTGGCAGCTGAGTAAATGTGGTTTTAGGTTACCGAGAACAAACCACGGCTGACATGTGCGACCACGCGGCACCGAGGGTGCTGAATTTAGGTGCGTGCAACGTGGTAGCTGTAATGCAGTCTACTGTGGCACCATGACTCCTTCCCATAGTCACCTAGATGGGACATCGGCATTAGATAGAATGTCACAAGGCCGGGTTTTTCAAAGTAGCCTAACAGGCTATTGAATTCAAACAGGATCTGGTTCCTAACACCCTTCATCTCCTTTGAAAAATGTTCAGCTTCCCCTGGACGGAGGCTGAGTTCTACAACATGAAATCCTCACCACGGGTTGCTAGCTGGGATTGAACCCAGGACCTATGCCTTCAAAGGGACGAGTCGCTGCAAGTTGAGCCACAGGAGTAACTTCAGTTGTGTTTCCGGCTCTGAAGGGGTCAGTCCTCACTGACGACCTGCCATAGATACATGGCCAAGAGGGATGCACTGAGACCATCGCTCGGGTGGTGAAACCATCAGAGCACACGTCCTAATCTAGACGTTTGAGGGGGGTAGGAGGAATCCCACATGTTAAGATGACTTAGCGCTCGCTGGTGGTGCAAAGAGGTTCCCTATTTGCATCCATTTATCACACTTCCCATTTCAAGTGAGTGCAGATGAATACCCCAAGCCATCATTCACTGATTTATGGGAGACCCCCCCCCCCCCACACACACACACGGCTTGAGGCTCAAAGAAGCACCTGCACTAGAAAGTTAGGTCAGCCTAGCTATGCCGTTCAGGGGTGGGTAGGGGGGAAAAAGAACCCACACCCCACAAGAGACATAGTAAAACCAAACTAAGCCCCAGCGTAGACAGCGCTAAGTTGATGGAAGAAGTCTGTTGACCCAACGACTGCCTCTTGGAGAGGTGGCTTGACTACAGAATGGAAGAACTCCTTCCGTTGCTGCAGTACAGCGGGGAAGCTGCAGTGTTTCCAGTGCAGACACAGGCTCAGCGGCGTAACTCATTAGAAAGGTTCTGCCACCACCACAGAGCACGGCTCCCTTGCGGCCAACGACTATTAAAACAGCCAAGCGGACTTTAAACCGCCACTGAGAATCAAACGCAGCCACCACTCAGAAATCACGCACGTCTCTCCAGAAGGCATTCAGCGTAAACTGCAGGAAGCCACTTGCTGGCCTGAGTTATCTTCCTATTGCATTTCTTTTCAAGTCTAAGGCCTATCAGAAAAAGAAAATAAATGGCTTAGGAGCCCACATCCCATTGCCTTTCAGGAGGACGGTGGCGTTTTTGAAAAACTGGGCCTGTCCTCTAAGCCAAGAGCACCACCTCCTTGGGAAGGAAGGAGAGGATAAAGAGGTGATGGTTGATAAGAGATGGAGGGAGAGCTGGTGGACTGGGGTTGTGAGAAGAAGCAGAGCAATGTAGGGGAGGAGGAGACCAGTAAGAAACATGGTGGGACTAGAGCACGATGGGATACATTATTTTTCTGAACACATCTGCAGGAAAGGGCATCGCCTGTGTAATCTATTGGCCAGTGCATTACATGTTCCCTTCTGTGCCTGATCCATGGGGAATACGAGCCTGTTGCAGCCCCAGGCTCCCACGCAGAGAACTGTAACAGACCCATCTCCTCGTGGATCAAGCACAGATGGGGGATGCGTAATACATGGTGAACAATGGGCTATTCCTGCACCAATGGTTTACTCCCTTTGGGTCAGCCCCCTCACAAGCCCTAGCATTTACAAAGCACAGGTCCAACCTAGCCAACCTTCTGCCAAGCCAAGTCAGAGGCACTGCGGGCTGGCTATGGACAGTGAGCCAGGTTCCCATGCAAGAAACCGAGTCAGGGCTCAGCTCCCAAGCAGATCCTGCCATGGCTGAGCTGCGCCCAGGTCCCACACCGGAAAACCTATTTCAGGAACAAACCACAGCGGGTGGGGATTGGTCCGAGTGGAACAGTTCTGAGAGAAGATTCACACACACTCATTATGTGGAGTCCCAGGGGAGACTGAGAGGACTCCAAACCCTTTTATTTATTTAAAAAAAGAGAGACTACGAGACAGACCAAGGAACACTAGCCCTTGAACAACCCTCCATAAATTAATAGTGCTACAGTCCATGTTACACTCGTCACATGGAAATCTTGCAAGCAGGGAGGGGTTTGGAAAGATCTCCCCAACCCAGCTTTCCCTCTGCAATCATCTAATTCCTGGAACAAATGCCAGACCAAAGCCTTTTTGAAAGTGGTCTTGGTACATTCTACTCCCTCTGCGCCAGTTCTGCTCTGAATTTGGGCCCGTATCTGCTAGCAAAACTCACTGGGAAAATTGTTATTAACCCTCATGCAGCACGAAGGATTTTTTAAGGATCCTTTGCATTCTTTCCAAGACTGCACACCATTGCTGGACAATTGCTGCTTTCTACCCCAGAGGTCGCTGCGTTTCAGTGTTGCTGTGTGCAAGGAGTTTGTAGAGCACTTTAGGATCCTTTAAAGCAATGGTTGCTCTGGAAGTATAGGAGATTAATAATAATATATGCAGCTTAAGTAACAGGGAGGAAAAACTCTCTCTAGTTCTTACCTGATGTTTCACTGCCTCTTGTTAAGGGTAGAGCATTAAAACATTAGCCCATCTATTTGAACTTTAGTGTGACATAGGGTGAGCAGATCATCAGCACACCGGTCCAGCCCAAATCCCATTAAAATCAGCAGGGCCAACATGCACAAAGGTATTTAGGCTCCTAACTTGCATAGATTTAAATGGGAGTTAGGAGCCAAAAAAACCTCTGGGGATTCTGGGCCCAGGAGTCTTTCAACTGACTTCAATGGAAGTTGGACCAGACCTTGTGTCTCCAGTTCAAGATGAAGATGCAGATACCGCCTAGAAACAGTGTCATTCCAGCATGTTTACTGTTCCCGTGTAAAGCAACATGATATTAACACCCTGTCCTTTTAATTATAAGCAGACAACAACCCCTCATTAAATCTGCCCTGCAATAAATTGAGACTGGGCGGCAGTTCTACCTCTTAGCAATCCATCATCAAAGACCATCCCTGCAAGCAAGGAGTGGCTGAGCAAATAACCCAGAAAGGGATTGAAGCTAAGTGTCTGTTAGATTTAAGACCCAAGGATCCACAGATTAATAAAAATATAAAGCAAGATACTACTCATTTGAAAGTGCATTGTTCAGTTATGTATTAGCGTACACAGCAGTAAGTGAAAGAAACCAGTTACAGGCATTCCTACAATGGTGTGTTAGGGATGTAATTTTAGTTACGAAGTTTCATTAAGTAGCAGAATCACTGACACTACAAAATGGTTTCCTTCCATAAGCATTAAATGAGAATGTGAAAAATATAGAAGACCAGGATTACAGCAGAGTTGAGACAAAGTCTCCCAAGGATCTGTAGTGGTTCCAGTACTATAGAACATTCATAAGTGATCTGGAAAAAGGGATAAACAATGAGGTGGCAAAGTTTGCAGATGATACAAAACTACTCAAGATAGTTAAGTCCAAAGCAGAATGTGAAAAGTTACATAAGGATCTCACAGAACTGAGGGACTGACCAACAAAATAGCAGATGAAATTCAATGGTGATAAAGTGCAAAGTAATGTACAATGGAAAAGAATCCCAATTATACATACAAAATGATGGGGTCTAAATGATCTGTTACCACTCAAGAAAGATCTTGGAGGAGTCATGGATAGTTTTCAGAGAACATCCGCTCAGTGTACACAAAAAAAAACCAAACCACCCCACACAACTAACAATGTTAGGAACTATTAGGAAAGGGATAGATAAGTCAGAAAACATATTAATGCCACTATATAAATCCATGGTACATCCACACCTTGACTACTACCTGCTGTTCTGGTCACCCCACCTCAAGAGAGATATTAGAACGGGAAAAGGTACAGCTTCCACATGAGGAGAGAGACTGGGACTGTTCAGTTTCAAAGAGAGATTACTAAGGGGAGATATGGTAGAGGTCTATAAAAAGATGAATGGTGTAGAGAAAAAAAAAATGAATATGGAAATGTTAGTTACCCCTTCAAACTCCACAAACCAGGGGTCACCCAATGAAATTAATAGACAGCAGGTTTAAATGCAAACCTAAGAAATACTTCTTCGCACAATGTACAGTCAACTTGTGGGACTCATTTCCAGGAGATGTTGTGAAGAACAGAAGTATAATTGGGCTCAAAAAAGAATTAGATAAAGTTCAGGGAAGATAACCATCAGTGGCTATTAGCCACTGATGGACTTATGGATGCAACCCCATGCTCTGGGTGTTAATAAGCATCTGACTGCCAGAATCTGGGAGTGGCCGACAGGGGATGGATCACTCGATTGCTCTGCTATGTTCATTCCCTCTGAAGCATCTGGCACCAGCTACGGTCAGAAGACAGGATACTGGGCTATATGGACCATGGATCTGACCCAATATGGTCATTCTTCTGTTCTTAAGTTAAAGTTCCAGAAGACATAGCAAGACCATTTTAAAGAGGTCCACTTCCAAGTCCCAAACCTACACCTTCTTTCATTTCTTGTACGTGGCCAGACTAGTGTAAAGGACCCTAAGTCCTTAGTGTAAGTGAGAAACTGGCCCTTCATGTTCTGTATTGTGGTGAGTTCTTTCCATGTGGACATGATGTTAGCATATTTAATTTCAAAATTTTGCTTATGATGGTTGAGATTTTGTAAACCAAGCAACTCCCCTGGGAATTGTGTGGCTAAATGATTCCCTCCCTAGCTTGGAAAAAACCTCAGCTAAAAGCACATTGTGTACTGGCGTGGAATGGGATTGGCTCTTCAGTTGTAATGAGCATTCCAATCTACACATAGCTAACGTGCCCATCGCTGTAGTATTGGGGCACAGAAAACAACCCATCTTTTAAAAGTGATGTGTTTGCTCCTTACTCACAAGTGTGTGTGTGTGTGTGTGTGTTCAATTCTAAGGATTAGACTGGAAGTCAATGCCTCATTCCCAAAAGATGCTCAAGACCTTTCTGAACTCACTCAGCACCAGATCAAGTACGTCACAGCTTATGCCAATTACGGATCCGATCCAATGTCTGTGGAGGCCAGTGGAAACACTCTCATTCGTTTCAGTGTGCGTTGGGTCAGACCCAATAACCCAGAGGTCCTGCCACAGCACCACAATCCTTTATAGAATTTACTCTTTTCTTCCAAGACGGAGATTTTGCTTGGTGCCCATCCGCAGGATTCTGAACGTAGCAGCTCTCTCAGGCTCTTCCTTTAGGGATCTGCGTACCTTAGCTTTCTCAATTCTCACCGAAGTTTGGGATAAGAAGGTAAATGCAAAGCAGCAGCAAGAGAGCTGGCGTTCTGGGTGTCCCCTGACTGACGAGAGCGCCTTTGCCAATTTCACCAGAACAGCCA
This sequence comes from Emydura macquarii macquarii, assembly GCF_026122565.2. NCBI lineage: Eukaryota > Metazoa > Chordata > Testudines > Chelidae > Emydura > Emydura macquarii. The sequence continues at coordinate 773,021 of NW_027133415.1, forward strand.
GAGCGTTAGAATGAAACAACGGGCTGCATCAGCACGAATTCATACACGATCTGGATCCTGGACGCTTGAAGCCCGTGGGAGCTTTGGTTGGGTCTTCAGGGCAGCGCCGAGAACTGCCTCTGCGGACCTCACCCTGCTGCCATTAAAGAACTGGGGGCCAGATCCTCCAATAGAGTAGTTCAGCCAGGCTCCATTGACTTCACACAAGGTGCGGGCAATGATCTTGCTCATGATTTTAAATGTGATGAATATTTATTCAAGGAGCTGCCTGAAGGAGAATGAATTTAACACAGGACATAGGTCTCAGACTAGAGAGTGCGCTCCCATCCTCCCCCCCTCCCAAAAAGGAGGTCTTTACTCAAATGCTATGGACTAGTTTGTTTAATTTTTCCAATTAGCTTTTGAACCTATTTGGCTTTAATTAATACTCTTCTTGGACACACTTTATATTAAAGGTTACCAAAAGGGTAATAAAATTGTTATAGAGTTCAATAGGTTGCTTACAACTGTGTGCTTATAAATACTTATAAGACACCATCTGATGGCTTTATAACCATCTATAGCACATACTGCTCTGGAACACACTCATAACACCTATTAACCCTTTATAAACATATCCTTAATATATTGTGTGCCCTTTTTTATTTAACATTTCAATCGCTACACAAAGTGCGCATCAATAAAGAGGTGGAAAATAAAATATAAGGCACTGTATAAAGTAGCAACACAATACTAAAACTCTTGCTTATTTGAACAGGTTTTTGGTAATGCTATAAGACAACAACTGACAGTAGGATTTTGGAGATTGCTTAGCTGATCGAATTCGGACTAGAATGAATTCTATGAATCTCAGTCCACAATTCGAATTGTAGCGCCCAGAACGTATTATGCACACAAACATATTTCTCAGCCTCTCCCGCAGAGCCACGTAAACTTGCACTGTAAGGCTCTTTCAGTGGACAAAGGAACAAACAGCACTTTTCACAAGAGCAGAGGTGCGGAAGCCTCTACCACAGGCAGACTGTGATGTGAAGAATTACATTCCGCCTGCCTGAGAACTCAAATGCTTTGAATATAATATCCTGGTAAACAGTTCAAGTTCCTTTTCAAACAGCCCATCTTTCCATAGCTTAGCCAGAGCTCCCGCATGCAAGATTTTGAGCAGGGGGTGGACTAGATGACCCGCCGAGGTCCCTTCCAACCCTAATCTTCTATGATTCTAAGATGCTGAATACCCTGAATTTCCTATTTAGATCAGGGGAAGCTGAAGGTGTTCAGGACCTCACAAGAAAACTGAGCTCTAGTTGAACTCAGGCACAGGGTGGAATGTTGTTTTGCAATTAGGACTCCAGGTAAAATATTAACTCCGAGTACTCCTTGACTACTCAATGAATTGCCAGCACCTCTCTGAAGTTCCATTGCTCTGCACGTACCAACGGGGTGCTTCCCCAGAACCGCTGCTCTGACATTCGGCCTTCATATCCGTAAGGACAATTCTGCTAATAATGCACTGGGGTGAAGGGAGATTTACTGAACTCTGATTTTCTTTTTAACTTCTGTTCTATTTTTATTTTCACGCTCCAGAGAACACAGCCCCATTTTCAGCAGCTGTAATTACGAATGATAAATGAACGCTAACCCGTTTCTGGAGAGACAAGCTTTTTCAGAGCAGGTGCAGATGCAATTCCTGGCCACCACGAGCAAAGACAATACATGAGAGCATGCTGTGGACTGGAGCAGCACACATGGCATGCGCGACAGGCAATGATTATGGGGGGTGTTTTACAGTCTCATTGGTCTGAATCAAGCCTTTCTATTTGAAACAGAAGAGGTCACAGTCCCTTTTAACAAAAGCAACAGAGTTTCTTCAGCTAGAAAAATTCAGACCAATAAGATTTTCATTTCTCAAATGTTTTAAGACCCCCCCCCCCCTCCAACTCTTTCCTCCTCTTCCACTTTTAAAGGAAATGATCCATTAGATGGCCATCCCTGCTCCAGAGCTACCACAATCTAACTAGCAATACCAGTCACCTGGTCTGAACTTCCACTTCTCTAAGGCTGTTCTCTGAGACGTGTATGTTTTATCTGTATGTTTGCATAAAGAGGGAACTCGACACAGGGCAGGTTTCCATTCAAAAGGGCTGAGCACTTACAGCTCACACCGAAGCCAACAGGACTTGCCAGCGATCAGCACCTCTGAAAAACCACCAAACCACAATTTGACAGATGGGATCAGACCACTGGCCCATCCAGTCAACACTTGATTCTCCAGAAGAAAGGTAAAAACAAAAAACAAAACAACCCCCCCCCCCCACACACACACACCCCTCAGCGTGCACCCAGAATTTTAACTGAGCTTGGTAAGTTTAGTCCTCTGCAGAAGATGGCATTCAGGCTCAGAACAGCAGTCCTGATTTCGCTCTCTCTCAAGCCTGCGTAAATCAGCAATAACGCCATTACTGCCAACCAACCACAGTTGAAGTCAGAAGAAAATCAAGCCCCACTTTTACCACTTGGCTAATTTAAACACACACACACACACACACACACACATTCTGTGCAGATGTAGCTCTCCACAGTCCAAAAGCTGCACTCAGGGCCGGGCTGCCCTCGGGGAAGATTCCCAGTGTACTCACTGCACTGATGTGGCTTCAACTGCAAAGATTTTGTGCCGATACAGCGACACTGGCGCAAAAACCCTTCCTGTAGGCAAAGTCTCAGTTACACAAAAGTAAAACCAAAAGTTGCTGGAATTACTCCTGATTTGCCACTGAAAAGCGATATCAAAATCTGACAGTGGGTGTAGGCTACCGAGCCTGATTTTCCTCACTGATCTCAATAGAGTTCTTCACCATTTACACCGGTGTAAGGAAGAAAATCTAAGAACTCAACACGGTTAAGTAAACCGAGGCAATGTCTGTACAGCGCCTAGCATCTTTGGGTGTCTGGTTCACAACGAGGGCTCCTAAGTGCTAGGGTAATACAAATTAGAAGTCATAACTCTCTGGCTGGCAGAGCAAAGAAGTTATTTCAACTCCTGACAAGCAGTTTTTCAAACAAGTAGTAAACAGCAACAGCTCATTGAAAAGTTCTGCCCAGTGTGAGATCAGCAAGATTTCCATGACAATGCCTTCCCTACAGCAGGCAAGGAGTTTCGGAGCGTACAGACCCACTAAGGAGAGAAGGCGATGGATGCACTCAGCCCAGAGCCTGGTTTCCAGTCTTTTGGGATTTCTGTGCACACACTTACTACCCCCAGCCTTCAACGACCTGCAGCAGAGGAGGGCAGGTGCCACAGCTCTACAAACATTTGAGGCACCCACTCCGCTCAGGAGGTAGTCGCTGGTAAGGCGACTTACCCACTGGAGAAGCGTTAACTTACAAGGTTTTTTAGTCACATAGGGACCAACCCCCCAGTGCATTTCCTCACATTTTCACTTTCTGTACACAAGCCACGGTGAACTCTCACCCGCAGAGAGACTGGGCCCAGTCAAAGAACACAGATCCGGCTATTAAAATACGACTCCTTGCCCCCTTTAGCAGTATAACATTGAAACCACCCATGCAGAGTTCCCATTGACGACAATGGGAACTAGAACATCCAATTCTACTCCGTGTTTTTATACCAGTGTAACTCTGCTGATTTAAACAGAGTTACTCTCAATCGACACTAGTCCAACAAAGAGCAGGATCAGGCTTCAGTGACTTCTTTTGGAATTCCTTGTGCAGTGTAAACATTCATGTGGTTAAGCCTTTACAGGATTGGGACCTTAATTTTCCACTTTTCACAGGTGCTTTCTTTCAGTTACAAGGGAAACATTCATACATCTTCCCACTGCACATGGGAAACATAATTCAGGTCTCTTCTGGGGCACTCTCCCCCCCCAAACTTCGGGTCATGGTCTTTAATTCTCCAGCAGCTGCCCAGCCCTGGTTAGACACCGGTTGACATTTTAAACTAGTATTGCTAATCCTCTAGTGCAAACCAGACTCGGTCAGGAGCAAACAGGCCAGTGACAAGCTGCAGCAGAGGCAGGCAAAAGATACCTAAAGGCATTTGCCTGGTTACAGTCTCACTCAACTGCGTGTTGACAAGAACAAACTCCAGAGGAAAATCACCAGGGCACTCGCTCGCTCGCTCTCACACACACACACACACACACACACACACACACACACACTGAAGTGACATTACAACCTTGCTGTTCAACCACCAGAACAGAAACCTCACCAGCAAACAAGAGAGAGAAGAGTCTTAAAAGCCAGCCGAGAGAGACACACACATTGGGGGTGCGGCTGTGTCTGCAGGGTCCTGGGGTGGGGGTAATGTAAATGGAGCTGGGCTGAGACAAGTTGGTTCTTCTCGGGGGGGCGATTAGCAAGCGGCCCGGTCCAGCTCTGGAAATGCCGGGCTTTCTGCGGGGTGGGGGGAAACGAGCCCCAGAGGAGAACACCCCAAAGGCTCGGGTTCTCCCCACGCCCAGGACGGTTTTAATGTTGTCCTCCTGCTTATAGAACGACCCCCCCTAAATCCCCTGGATGCAGGTAATCCTCCCCACCCACACCTTTCTTAAAGGGGCAGCAGCTGGACAGGCGGGGGGGGGGGGGTGTCAGAGAAAGAAGCCCAAGTCTAGGTGTCTATGGCTCCCTGCCGGAGCCGAGCAAGGGGATCTGTGCAGAAGCAGACAGACAGACAGACAGACGGGGGAGAGGGGACAAAACAAACAGGAGGACGGGACGTGCCCGAGGGAAGGGGAAGGAGTGAGGGGCGGCATGGGGAGAGCCAGTGACGGGGGGGGGGGGGGGGGGGGGGGGGGGGGGGGGGGGGGGGGGGGGGAGAAAGGGAAGGACACAAAGGCAAGGGGGGGGGAGGAGAAAAGTGGCAGAGGGGCGCGCAGGGAACCGGCGGAGGGCAGAGCGCGCAGGGAACCGGCGGAGGGCAGAGCGCGCAGCAGAGCGCGCAGCGCAGCGCGGCCGGGTTCCACCTACCCAGAGCGAGCGCGGCCAGCCGCCCGGCCGAGCTGAGCATTTTGCAGGCGTCCCCCGCTGACCGCTGCGCTGCGCTCCGCTCTGCTGGCCGCCGCCGGGTCCCCGCGGGAGGTGGGCAGGGCTCCCCGCTGCTGCTGCTGCTGCTGCCGCCTCCGCGCCAGGCGGAAATGCAGGCGGCGGCCGCCTTCACCTTTCCACCGCTTGGAGCCGAGCGGAGCCGACCATCGCCCGCCCGGCGAGTCCCCGGCAGGGGGCAGCGCGCAGCGCCTGGCGCGCAGCGAGACCCCCGGCTGGGGGGCAGCGGGCTAGAGAGACCCACAGCCCGGGCCCGGCCGCCGGAGCGGGCGAGAAAGCACCCACTGAGCCGAGGCAGGGCAGCACCGTCCGGTCCGGTCCGGTCCCGTCTCTGCTCGGCGCAGCACGTGGGGCTCCTTCCGCCCGTGGAGCTTTTTATTGGGCGGCCGGGCTCGGTTCCCAGTGGCTCGCTTCCCGCCCTCCCTCCCACGGGCCCTGTGACCATTACCGCATGGGAGCAGCGGGTGCTGGGCGGGGAGGAGTGTCCCTGCCTGTACACGCTGCCGGGGGCGGGGGGGATACATCTCTCGCCCCAGATCTCTCTCTCTCGCTCCCTTCTCCCGTGCACTGACATGCCTCTTCGCCCTGGTTTCAGCTCCGGCCAGCCCGACCCAGCTGGGATTGCTAAGGCACTCGTCGCCTTTGCTCCTCGACCCGGCCGGGTGACCGCCCCTCCGCGGGGAGATGTTTCTGCGTCGAAGCGCCCGGCCTGTCCACAGACAAACTCCCACCGCCCTTGGGGAGAGGGTTTCCCCGCCTTTCGCCCGCAGCGCCCTGCATTTGGAGAGGTCGGAGGGTGGGCAATGGCAGGTCCCCAAGGCCCCTTTCCAGGAAATCTGACCCTCTGTGAATGGAGCTGCACCAATACAAATGTAAAAACTGGATTTTACATTTTTTTTTTAACCATTCACATAGAAATAAAGACAAATCTGGAGTCAGGATCAATACCTCCTCCTTGAGATATCGTCCAAAGACCAGAACAGCCATCTGTATATCCATGTATTAGCAAACTCAGCGCAGTAATAACTCGAATGCATTCGTTTGGTCTGTGCTCATTGCCGGCGGCATTGCAGAATTATACTTTCAAAACTGACTGGTTTGATTGTGCCAGATTCTTCCAAGTATTCTTCATCCAAAGGGCTTCACAGCAACACACAGGCAGGGTGACGGACATGCAGCCACTTCTGGCAACCAGCCGCCACATAACAGTGCGCAGGTGGGGTGGAGGGGAGATTTGTAATACAGGACTCGTTTCCTTTGTCTGTGTGGACGGTAAGGTCTTTGGAACAGGGGCGGTCTCTTACTACCCAACGTGCAGCACCTAGCACAACCGGACCCTCACCTTGGCTGGGTTTCCAGGCACTACTGTGATACAAATCTATAGTAAAGATGATGAGATGTAAGCTTACACGTCTAAGGTGGCTAAGTGTTTCAAAGCCAAAGAGGCGCTAGTCACAAACGGTAGCTTCCGATACTGAATCCGTCGACTGTAAATAGGAAATGCAATGTGAGCCTGGCTCAGGAAAGCATGCCTTACTGGGAAGCTTTCATTCAGCTTTGCAAAGAACTCTTCCAAATCCATACTGAAAGGGCTTTGCCATCTGGGCTGAGGTTAGTTTGCAGGAGGTGGGGGCCAGGCGGAAACCAGGGAGCAGCCCTTCCTTTTGTGTATCTGTATGTATCACAGACGGACCCAGATTGCATCACTAGCCACAAGAACATTCTTTCACTTAGGGTTGGCCGAGTGACTACACCCCTTCCTCTCAGCGGCAGCTCTTACCCTGGTGATCCGTGCCGTTGTTACCTCTAATGCAATGGGCTGTGGCTGGCCCTAGCTACGAAAGCCACCTGGAAGCTCAGGTTTAGGCCAGAAAGCAGCTGCATTCCTTCTGTGTCAGGCAGGCTGGCAAAAACATGACATTTCACAGCTTATAAGGCCAGAAGGGACCATTGTGATCACTGAGGTCTGGTCTACACCCCTGAGCGATGTAGTTACACTGATCTAACCCTCCGTGTAGACAGCACTATGTCTGCGGAAATTTCTCCAGCCATCATAACTACTGCCTCTCCAGGAGCTGGATTAACTACACCGGCAGGAGAGCTGTCTCCCGTCAGCTTGTCTTCATTAAAGCGCTACAGGGGCACAGCTAGATCAGTCCAACCGTGCCAAGGCATCATTTTAAGTGTAGATGTGCCCCCGTCTGATCTCCGGTATAAAACAGGCCCTGGGATTCCCTGAATTAATTATTCTTTGAATGAGAGCACAGCTTTTAGAAAAACGTCCCATCTGGCTTTAAAAATTGCCAGTGATGGAGAAGCCTCCAGTTGCTGGTACGTTATTTCAGTGGTTAATGACCCTCGTGGTTAAAAATGTGTTTAAATTTGTCCAGTTTCAGATTCCACCCCTTGGTTGCACCATTGTTTGCTGGGTCGATGAGCCATCTAGCAGCAATACATCCTTCACTTTTTTTTTTAACAGGCTGACAGTTGACGGCTGGGTGGAATTCACGACAAAGCTCTGAACGGCGTAGACCCAAGCTACCTTTAAAACTTGCCTCCCCACCACGTAGACTGGGTTTGTCTAGCATTTCATGCGTAAGTCAGCTGGATTCTGTGAAGCGGGGTAAATAGCAAAGCCAGCCCGGGACAAATTCACTACACTACATTCCAGCAGCGAAGTCCATTTGGAAAACTTGCTGGGTGGAGAGACTGTACCAATGCAAAGAGGCTGCAACTCCCCCTCCATCAGGGAGCCCTGGAGGTTGCCTGCATTACCCTCAGACTGGATGGTGCTGGCTGAAAAAAGGACATAGCCGAAGTGGTGACTGCTTCCCATCTTCCATCCCCCCTGGAGGGTGAATTCTCCTCTGGCCATGCTGGCCTCTCTCATCTTGTGTGAAACCAGGTCCTTCTTCAGGGCATCGTGAAACCTCCCTTGCACGCTGTTACCAACTACTACAATTTTCTTACGAGTCTTGCGATGATATTTGGTGTTTTTCTTAATGCCTCAGCCCCTAAAGTCACGTGATTACAAAAGTTCCTGAACGCTCATGGCAATAGAGAATAAAGAGGGTTTCTAGGTCTCTGGGCTAGGCGGAAAAGCCAGGAAATGTGAACCCTAAAGTCTCAGAAACTAGATGGCAAATCATCCTCCCTCCCCCCAACTTCTTTTTGAAATCTCATGATTTGCAGGGCCTGACTCAGAATTTTAGAATGTCAGGGGCTGGCCGTATGGCTTCCAGGAGCAAGAATCTGCTTTCCAAGTCCTAGGCCGTCTTTTGTTTTTTAAAATGTCATCAGTACATTGCCATGCTCCATTTCTTCCTTTAGTAAACCCCCACAAGTCACCGGGAGACCTGGGACTGGTGGGGTGATTGTGAAGGCTACCGAGCCAAAGGAAGCCCCAGCGGTATCATGTTCTGTGTGGTCACACTGATAACGGCATGATCATTATGCCACTGAGATCATTCCCTGGTGGTGCCGTGACATGAAATGTCTCCACACTGGATTGCCCAAGAGATGCTTCACTTTCCAACCCCAGGCTGACAATCCCAAAGAACCACGCTGGCAACATCACTTAAAATGCATGCAAAGACAGTTCTGTTATTTCCCCCTCCATTTCCTTCCCACCCCCGGCTTCCACAAACATGTCGCTTGCCACACATTTATTTGCAAACAGAGGCTTCCTCCACTGTCATCACTGCCTCTTGGACTGATTCATTTGTGGAAGGAATTGCTGCCGTCTCAGAATCACTGAGCAATACTGAGTGAATCAGGGCAGATTAGCCAGGCTGTTTGGTGGGGCGGGCTAGGGGAGCTATCTTGATAACCAGCAGTGATGAGGAAAGCAGCCCCCCAGCCGCCCTCCAGAGCATGGGAATGATACAGTGAATGGGGCTTTAAAGTTTTGTGAAGCTAGCTGCACTCTCCGTGTGTGTAAATCATACCACTTATTTCTCACCCAGCACTTTTCATCCACAGCTCCCAAGGTGCTTTACAAAAGGTCAGTATCAGTTGCCCTATTTTATAGAAGGGGAAACTGAGGCACGGGGGGTGGGCAGGGGCAAGCTCTTATCCAAAGTCACCCAGCAGGTTAGTGGCAGAGTGGGCAAGAAAGCCCAGCTCTCCTGTCACCCGTGACCACTGAAATTCTCCCTTTATTGAGCAGCGAGGACAGTGGCTGTGCACATGCTATCCCGAGTAGTACTGGAGTGACGCTCAGTCTCCACGGCCTACGCCCAGATCTGTGGTCTTCCTGCTAGAACTGCCATGCTCGGAGATGGTGTTTCTGACAGGAACGCATTCCTACTACTGACTTAGTGCACGTAGGATTCTGCACAGCCGGCCGATGGCCTGAGTTTGGCTATGTACCAGTCTGGGTTGCCTTTGAACCAGAGACCAAGACTTTCAAGGCGCTGTAGCCCGTTACCTGAGCTTGTCCAGGTAGTTTGTACGTTTAATTTGGATTTTTACAGTTTCCTACTGTAATAAAACCACAGACAATTATTTACTTGTTCCCCCCAGCTCTTGGCAAGTCTTAACTGAAATGCTAGAAGCCTGCTCAACTTTCTCCCCACAGACTCATGCCTTTGTCAGTGATTCGTTCTGTTTCTTAGTTAGAACAGCTACTTTTTAAACCGGTAAGAGAGAATCAAAGGGCAATGGGCTGATTTAGCTCAAAGGTTTGTTCCATTTCAGAGCTGACAAAATTGAGGCCAAAACTAACTGCTGCCATCGTGTCTAAGAAGTCCATGGCTCTCCCCAGAGAGTTTAAAAAGCAAGGAAACTATTTTATAATGATGAGATTTGTTATTTTTATCACAGTAGCACCTACGGGCCCCATTTGAGTTTTGGACCCCACTGTGCTAGCAGCTGTACATACAACTAACAAGAGGAATTCCTTGCTCGGAAAGGCATAGAATAGTTATAGCCAAAAGGTGGAGGAAAAGTAGCATTACCCCATTTCACAGATTGGGGAACGGGATACCGAAATGAATAGGAGTGGCTCCTTTGCTCTGTAGAGTTTTAAGGAGACAGTCATCTTGGGACATTTCCCAGAAAGTAGCTATCGGGTGACAATTACTCTATGCCCAAAGTAAGGGGACTCACTACAATCTTGTGCTAATTACAGTCCCATTGCATTCCTCAATGCAGAAGTCAAGATTCTGTCTACATTGCTCTCTGCTCACTCGTATGGGTGGATGCCCTAACAATTTAAACCTGATTAGAGGGGATTTACCAATGTGCAGGTAGCAGTGATGTTATTCTGCTTCTTGGCACATATGAGAAGATATCAAATTAATGGCAGGGGGGTTGTGGCCAGTGCCAGATGCTTCAGAGGGAATGAACAGAAGAGGGCAATTATCGAGTGATCCATCCCCCGTTGTCCAGTCCCAGATTCTGGCAGTCAGAGGTTTAGGAACACCCAAAGCATGGGATTGCATCGTTGACCATCATGGCTAATAGCCATTGATAAACCACCTATCCTCCACAAGACAAATCCCTGTAATCTGCATCTAAAATACTCTGATGTGGCAGTAAAAGAAAAAGTCCATCTATACCCTCTACTGAAGCAGTATTTAACACGGGGTCTGTGTGTTTTTGCCCAACATAAAAGACTCCAGCCGTGTGTTTATTTTGGATTATAAATGTGAAAATGAGGAAAAGCAAAAACACTGACTTTTTCATCCCCCCATCCTCCAAACAATTTTTTGCATAAAAACAAATTGAAGCCTGCTAGATTTTTTGGGCGTGCACCTTGACTAAAAATCAATCAATCTACAGCAACCAATGGAGTCTTAAGAAGTTCCCCTATTTATTTTTTAATGAATGATTTTAGGTTACGTTAAATATTATGCCAAAGGTCAGGTTATGCAGTAGCTGTGTTGTGCATTGTCTATTTATGAGGACATATTTCCATTCCATAGGCCTATCCGTATATTGGCCTTTTTCCTTCTGAGCTAAATACCTCAATGCTCAAGGGATGGTGCAGCATTTTAAGCCATGTCATCTCCATTAAACTCAGGGCAGTTCATGAAGCTAAAGCACAGAGCAATGCCCTAAAAATGTATGGACTAGAGTCTTTGGACCAGATTCATGCAGTGTAGCTCTCCCATCACTTTAAGTTGCCTTTGAATGAATTGTCTGTCACATTTACTCTCCTCTATACTGGATATCAAAGCACTGTAGATCATTCATAGATCTTAAGGCCAGAGAGACCATTACATCATGTAGTCTGATCTTCTGTTAACACAGGCTATAGAATTTCACCTGGTTACCTCTATTTGCAGTCAAACTTGTGTTTGACTTCAAGTACATCTGCTAGAAAGGCATCCAGTCTTGAGTTGCAGACAGACATCAAAAGACAGAGAATCCACCACTTCCTTTGGTGGTTTGTTCCATGCTTAATCACCCTCACTATCAGAAACTGGTGGCTGATTCTTTCTTTGAATTTGTCCAGCTTCTGTGCTGGACTAAAGAGCTAATTAGTACCCAGTATTGTCTGCCCATAAAGATACTTAGGCACTGTAATCAAGTCATCTCAATGATCTGTTTGATAAACACAACGGATGAAGATCTTTACCTAGCTCCCTGTATAGCATTTCTCCAGCATTTCTGGATGGACCATGAAGATTGAAATCTCTTCCATCCTTAGCAGTGCCGGGTTGGCGGCACATGGGTGAGTCAGTGGGGTTGTGCTGCTGGGATCTTTTGCCCACACAACACAGGCTAGTGGGACACTCATAATACAGGGCCTTTCCACCGAGACCCCTTTCCATTGCTCTGGCTCCCACTTCAGGGCCCTTTACACCAGCACAGTGGTGTCCAGGGCGCTGTGCACATGAAAATCAGGCCCTGTGGTTAAACACAGGCCTTCAGTCTCCAGTTAATTCCAGCGCAGGGGAAAGGAACCAGGTCACAACGCTGGGCGCAGGCTGGAGCTTTGTTTATCTGTCTTTGCCCTGACCTTGTTCCAGCAGGAATGAGTCACCTGACCCACCTTCCCAGCACAAAAGGAAGGAGCCAGGAGGATACACCATGTGACTAAGACACACTGGAATGGTAGGAATTCATTCTGCCAGCTGGGCCTGGGCACCATTTCCTGTGTGGCAGGGAGTCCCAGCCCTCGGCATATGCAACATGTCTGGGTGTGCTCGGAGAACTTACTCAGCAGGTGGCGGGGTGGGGAGGAGGGAAACCCTTGAAACTGGAAAACCCTGGCCATTGCAGACAGACAATCTCTGGGATCTTTCGGAGTGCCGCACTTGCTTTTTCAAAGACTAACACACCACTGGAGATTCAGATGGCATTTGCTTTTCTGCAGCAGTCCCCAAAAGGGTCAAGGTGCTTATTTGCGCTCTCTGACCCGCTTGAGTCTACAAGATCGGGGCCACAGCAGCACCCTTAGTATAGCCAGAGCTTTAGACAACCACGGACTCATAGACACTACCTGCAGACTCGTAGACACACGTCACTGACACAGATACGCTGACTTTGGTCCACAGAGTTTAACGGAGACTAACGGTACATCCACATGAGAAATAAAACCACTGTGGCAGCTAGTCTGAGAGCCCGGCCCAACTGAGTCTGGCTCACAGGGCTAAACAGAGCAATGTTCGCTTTCTCACTGGGGCTGGAGCCCAAACCCTGAAAGTCCAGTCTGAGCAGCAGCATCTACACAGCTACTTTTAGCCCTGTAGCACGAGTCCCGCAAGCCCGAGTCAGTGGACCGGCGCTCTCAGACTCATCGCCGTGGGGTTTTCCTTTTGCAGTGTAGACAGACCCTTGAGGAGGTTAATCTGGTGTCATTCACATGGTGTCGGGGCCAGAAGAAGATACCACAGCTTAGCCTCCTTTATAATCACTGTGTCCTTCCTCCAGCTGGCTCTAAATCATTCACTAACTTCCCAGGCCGGGAGCAGATTTTTTGCCCCTCCTTTATTCTATATCAGTAATTTGCTTTGGGCTTGAGCCTGTAAGGTGCTCAGTGTCCGCTGACTTCACTTGGGACTGGAGGGCGCTCAGCCCTTCTCCAGATCAGGCCCTCCGTTATGCCACTGTATTGGTCCTATTCTGCACTTTGTGATGAATTTCTCTGCTCTGAGAATTTCCCAAACAACTCACAGGTCAGTGGCACGACTGCATTTTTTGTAAGCCGCACGGATAAGAAATCGCCAGGGACGTTGTCGAGGTGGGCGAGACAAACATCTGACCTGCCCATTGGAAGCATCTGTTTGCAAAGTCCAAACGGTGCTAGAAAGAAGACAAGATTCAGAGAACTTTTGCTGCCGTGCAGCTGCATTTCATTCAGGGTGCCTTTGAAGACCTCGTGGACAATTTTAAGGGATGAAAGTCACTGCAATGCAGGGGACCAGGGCAAAGTCTGTGCACCACTTGGGGCCTCAACATAAGAAAAAAAAGTCACCCCATAAGAGCTGAGAGAAGACCCAAGACTCTGGCTGGAAACTTAGCCACATGTTTTTTTCTATATACCAGTTGTAAGCAGTTCAGCTTCTGTTTCGCCACTGTGATCTTCTGGTTGAAGCTGCTGTCAGCACATTGACGCCAAAGGCATGACTAGAGTGATGTAGCAGTGAATCAGGAGCTGCATGCTTTGGTTTCAGAAGCAGATACAGAGTTCTTTATTAGCACTGTAAAGCAAATGGGATCGGCAGCGTTTTTGTTTGCAATGGAATGGAGCACGCCCTCCCGAGATCAATGAAGAGCTTATTCAAAGCTGGAGCCAACCTAATGATATGCACCAAGTCGACTGTGAGTGCACTTTCATAGCACGGCGTGTTTTGCAGACGCACAGCACGGCCTGACCCTCTCGGCGTCTCATGCCCGTGTTTTTAGAAATAGAACAACAGTGAGCAGAGTTGGGAACAACATGCGAGTGCAAACATTTCAGTTGGAACTGACGGAGAGAGCTGGGTTTTGTTTGCATGCTCACATAACTCAGCAACACTGCAATGATTTTGCTCAAAGTTTCAAAACAAAATTCACTCTTGGGCTGTGACCAAGAATGGAAAATTTCAGCCTGGCAGGAATTAGTTTGACAAAGTTAGGAGCAACTGATGATGATGCACACAAGAAAGGAAACTATATATACGCCCATGATTACGCTGCCTTTTCAATGGATGGATGAGTGTTTATGGAGATCGATCGACAGACATCTACAGCCAAGCATCACATTGCAGTCACGACTGAAATACAGTCCTTCTGGGCTGGAATGTACCATTGGAAACTGTGCAGCAATGCTATACAGCAGTTTAGGACAGGCCATGGAGAAGAACTGATGTAACGGGAGGAATTTGGGCAGGGAGGATGGAGTAAACTCAGCTACCATTTGGACAGAGTACTGCTGCTAACATTTGGAGTTGTTTTAATTGCTCCAGTTCTCTGAACCTTGGGTCTGCATCTCATCTGCTCAACAGCACTCATAGCATCCTTTTGCCCCCAGTACCACCCTGGGGTACTTGTCCAGGCTGTTTATTTTTTGATAGACAGACACCACCTGGCACCCTGAAGGCAGGACTGGGAGCCAGGAATTCCACACCTCCGATCCAGACTTTGGCAGACTTAGTTTCTTCATCTGTAAAATGGGGACAGCATCACTCATATCCAGATGTGCTGCAAAAATTGGCTAGCTTAATTTGCAGTAAGGGAGATTTTGGTAAGATATCAGGAAAAATGTTCTAACTATAAAAATAGTTAAGCAAGGGAACCAGTTACCTAGGGAGGTTGTGGAGTCCCCATCATTGGAGATTTTTTTAATAGGTGAGACAAACACCTGATAGGGATGGTCTAGGTATATTTAATCTTGCCTTAGGACAGGGAGATGGACCAGATGACCTCTTGAGTCACTATTCCACACACTATGGTTACCCAAGACTTCATGGTAAGGAGGGATGACACTCAGGTGCATCTGTTTCTGGTTTAAAAAAAAAAAGGCCACTGTCATACTTAAAAGAGAATTCTCCTTAACTGTAACAGTACGGGGGCTTGGACACACCTGTGCATGGCTCTGACATTCCATCCACCAGAAGGTGGTTTTAACACATATGCCCAAGCCTGTATATTACATCAAATACCGAGAGTCTGTGTCACCAATCTCGCTGTACCTATTCGATCCTTTGACAAAAGGGATTATTTTCTCAAGCCGACAGCTCTGTTGGGATGAAGGTGCAAATTCAACACTCTCCTTTTAGAACGTGCCAGGGTTAGGGGCAGCCAATAGCAATTGCGCCCAAACTCGCGGTCCAGCTACATCAGAGGCAGTCATTTAAAACCACTGAAAAGAAACCAGACCACAAAACTCTGCAGAGCATCACAAAAGACGCCTGACGTCAATACATTGGGAGGCGAAAGGCTCCAGGCCAAGAGAAGGGAGGCTGTGTTTGAAAAATGACAATTTCTGTCTAGGAAATGCATGGTTCTGAAAGGAGCCCTTCTTCAAGGGTTTCCAGGAGCCAGGGACCAGAACAAGAAAAGCCTTTGAATAGCTATGTAAACTATTCAGCAGGCTGCCAGCAAGACGGGAGCTGCCGAAATCTAGCGGAAAATCTATCTGCATGCTCAATTGCAAAGCTCAAAAACACATCCTCAAGCGGTTGGAGAACTCAAGATGCAACCTCCTGGGATGCTGCGTAAGGCTGGCCTTCCTTTACCTCAGGAAAGGAAAGTTTGGGTCCTAAGTAGACTTACACAGTGCCCCCACTTTTAATTAAAAAAAAAATATATATTCTTTGGTGGTTTCACATGCAGATCACAGGTGCAGGCAGCAGCAAGATACACATGCTGGGAATAGTTTAGGGCCCCAATTCAGGAAAGCACGAAGGTCAATGGGACAATCATGCGCATGAAGATCAGCAGGTGGCTATGGGCTTTCCTGAAGCAGGGCCTCTTTTAGCATCCTCAGTGCCCAAGAGAAGAATGTGGTGAGCTCTATATAAATTAAACTGTAGACAAGCAAAAACGGGGAGTAAGATCTACTTAGATTGTAAGATCTTTGGGTCAGGGTACTGGCTTTTCTGTGGTGTGTTTTTTACAGTGCCTTCCACAATCAGGTCCTGGTCTGTCACGGGGGCTCCTAAGCACATAATAAATAATCAAATCCTCTGCCAAAAGATAATTAATTCTGAGTAATACGTGTGTGTGTGTGTGTGTGTGTGTGTGAGAGAGAGAGAGAGAGAGAGAGAACAGTACATATATAAGCTCTGATCCACCAAATCATGAGAGCGTTTAAGCACGAGTTCTATTAAAGTGAACAGGACTACCCAGATCCTTAAAATTAAGCATAGATTCTTTTCTAGACTGGGGCCATAAAGACTAATTATGCACAGAGACAATAGTCAGACACTACAGTGGTGTGAGGCCAGATGGATACATGTAAGTAGCTAGCCAGCCAGCCAGATGGAAGGAGTAATGGCCCATCTTTCACAAAGCTGCTCAAACTTTCAGGCACATGCTTCATTACCTTTCTGAATCAGGGGCCCACTGGGACAGCCAGGCCCCTGTGATGAACAGAAGAGGGGCAGCTTTCTCCTGAGCACCAATTTTATAATGTCCTCCCTCCCCTCTCCCCCAAAAGTAACTTGTTCCATTTCATTTGCCATAGAACCATAGAAAATGGGAGACGAAAAAAGACACTAGGATTGTTAACAATAAAATAGAAATCAACAGCTCTTACATGGTGATTTCATCCAAGCGTTTTACAAAGCCTTGTGATTCTCATGCCACAGATGGGGAAACTGAGGTACAGAGGGACATGACTAAGGGTAGCCAACCACACTTAGAAGGCTGGCAGTGGGGTTAAGCCCAGTACCGACATAGCCAAAAGCATGAGTCTCCATTGCTTGAGCTAAAGAAGAAGGTCAATGAACTAATGGCTGTAGTAAGATGCTCAGGTAAGGTAGACCACCGGGATCTGATTTGGACATGGATAGAGACCTCTTGAAGGCTTTTAATGAAGTGAATACTACCGGGAACTGTGTGATCATGGGAGACTTTAACTTCCCAGATATAGACTGGAGGACAAGTGCTAGCAGTAATAATAGGGCCCAGATTTTCCTGGATGTGAGAGCTGACAGATTCCTTCACCAAATAGTTACTGAACCAACCAGAGGGGATGCCATTTTAGATTTGGTAGTGAGGACCTCAAAGAAAAACTGGTGGTAGGGGACAACTTTGGTTCGAGTGACCATGAGCTCATTCCATTCAAACTACCTGGAAGGATAAACAAAAATAGATCTGTGACTAGGGTATGACTTCAAAAGGGCTAACTTCAAAAATTAAGGGAATTAGTTGGGGAAGTGGACTGGACCTAAGAACTCCCGGATCTCAAGGAGAAGGAGGCTTGGAATGACTTCAAGTCAAAGTTGCAGGAACTATCTGAAGTTTGCCAAGGAAGGGGGAAAGGCAAGAGTTGTAGACCCAGCTGGATGAGCAGGCATCTCAGACAGGTGATTAAGAGAAAGCAGAAAGCCTACAAGGAGTGGAAGATGGGAGGTATCGGCAAGGAAAGATATCTCTGGAGGTCAGAACATGTGGAGACAAAGTGAGGAAGGCCAAAAGCCAAGTAGAGTTGGACCTCGCAAAGGGAATTAAAACCAATAGTCAAAGGTTCTCTACCCATATAAATAGGAAGAAAACAAAGAAAGAAGAAGTGGGACTGCTAAGCATTGAGGATGTGGAGGTAAAGGATAATCTAGGCACAGCCAAATATCTAAACAAATCCTTTGCCTCCATTTTTAATGAGGCTAATGATGATCTTGGGGATAGTGGTAGGGTGGCTAATGGGAATGAGGATATGGAGGTAGAAATGACCACATCAGAGGTAAGAGCCAAACTCGAACAACTTCATGGGACTCAATCGAGAGGGCCGGATAATCTCCAGCAAGAATATTAAAGGAACTAGCACATGAAATTGCAAGCCCCTTAGCAAGGATTTTTAATGAATCTGCAAACTCAGTGGCTGTATCGTATGACTGAAGAATTGCTTACATAGTTCCTATTTTTAAGAAAGGGAACAAAAGTGATCTGGGTAACTACAGGCCTGTTAGTTTGACCTCAGCAGCATGCAAGGTCTTGGAAAAAAGTTTGAAAGAGAAAGTCGTTAAGGACATCGAGGTTAACGGTCATTGGGATAAAATACAATATGGCTTTACAAAAGATTGATCATGCCAGACAGAGCAATGCTGGGCTTTTTTGGTTAGAATCATAGAAGATAAGGGTTGGAAGGGACCTCAGGAGGCCATCCAGTCCAACCCCCTGCTCAAAGCAGGACCAACTCCAACTAAATCATCCCAGCCAGGGCTTTGTCAAGCCGCACCTTAAAGCCCTCTTCTTTAATGTTACTTCTTTACTGTTATTACTTTCATAGCTACTGTACATGTTCCCAGTGAAAAAAACCTGTTTCTCGAATACTAGTTCCCTTGCATTTACATGGCTGCTGCAGCATGGTATCTCAGCACACCCCAGTATGGCATTAATCACCCAGTGCTGTTACTTAGCCAGATGTTCCCTGCAGATAACTGATTTCCTGTGTCATATTGCTTCATTAATCCACAAATTAGTAACTATGATAACAGACTGGATAAGATTCAGGCCAGAGAATCACAAAGGAGTAGGAGGCTCTGATCTATGGAATGGGGCAAGAAGCTTCTCAGAGCATGAGTAGGGGAATGGGAAGTGTCAGACGGGTTTTCAATGCTGCGTGCTTTATTTCACTTCAACGGGACCCACACGGAGCAATGAAAGGTATTAGACCCAGTTAAAAACACACCTCACTGAGAGCAAAAGAGCCCCCAGATTAAGCCATTATATTCTCAAGCTTTTTGCATGCATTGTTTATTCTGATACTATATTTCACTTACTAACAGGAGGCAGGCAGCAAAGTCTAATGGCTAGAGAAAAAGACCCCTAGTTTCTATTTCCACCTTTCCCACAGATGTTCTTGGGCAAGGCAATTCTGTTCTTTGTACCTCCGCTTCCCCGGGTGTAAAGTGGGGATTCCACTAGTTTTGCAAAGTGGACGAGGCAATTGGACGAGAAGTGCCATGTATCCATGAGTGGATGGGCATGAGTTTGAATGCTTAATCAAGAGGGGCGGGCTGGCAGGATGTTCTCCGTGAAGCACCCTCTGTTGGAAGCAAAAACAGCTCTCCCCGCCCTACCGCCGAGCAGTTGTCCCATGGGCAGCCAAGCACTGATTCGGCAGAGCACCTAAGCATATGCCTAAGTCCACACTGAAATCAATGGGACTGTGCACTTGCC
Organism: Emydura macquarii macquarii; assembly: GCF_026122565.2. Lineage (NCBI taxonomy): Eukaryota > Metazoa > Chordata > Testudines > Chelidae > Emydura > Emydura macquarii. Next base: position 792,362 of record NW_027133415.1, read on the forward strand.
CAGTACACTCACTTAATAACTCCCCTTCTGCGAGAGGCACAGAGCTTAGGTCGATGGGGTTGGGTCGACGCAGTGGCAGGGTAGACCCTGCACTGCTCACATCGACTGTTGCTATCTTTCAAGAACCGTCCCACAATGCCCCGCACTGACCGTTAAATCGGCGCAAGCACTCCCAGTGAGGACACGCCCTGCCGACACCAGGAGCGTAGCGTGGACACGCAAAGGCGATTTAATTACTGCAGTGGCTGTACGTCAACGTAACTTAGGTCAACTTAATTTTGTAGTGCAGACTTGTCCTTAGTGGCTGTGGTTTCCCAGGGCTGGAAATCTGAGAGCTTTCAGTGGTCCGAGGCGATAATGAACCACGTCTTCTCTGGGAGCTTAAGACAAGCAGAAAGAATTGTGTTAATGCCTGTCTGTCTCCATGTAACAGATGCCTGAAAGGGGAATATGAGACCCATGTATCCAGTGAAACACTGCTAACCTGGCACTGATGGGATACTCCTGAGTTTGAACAGCACAGAGGAGCTTGGTGTGGGAAGAGTGCCATCTGCCGGTGTGCAAAGGCATGTTCTGTTACACAAATCAGAGATTTTAAGACCAGAAGTTATGATCATCTACTCTGACCACTTGCGTGATATAGGCCATAGAAGTTTGCCCTGCACACATATGTTCATTCTATCCCCAGTGCGGGGGCCTGGAGCCTAATTCTCAGTTGCTGTATTCTCAGCATTAGAGCCAGGCAACATTTTTCAGCAACAAATGCAGATTTGGTTTGACCGAAACATGCTGCAAACTCATGTTAAATGTGCTCAATTGATTCATCTGAGGGGTGGGGGGAGACATTCTGAAAGAAATGGAAATGTTCCATTTGGACATTTTCATCTTTTTTTTTCCAATTTGACTTGACTTCATTCTGAATTTTAGTTCAAGTTCATTTAAAAATTAAAAAAAATGGTAAAACAAACTCAAAAATGGAATTAAGTATTTTATTTCTGGTTGAATGAAAGTTCAGCTGGAAACACTTATTTTCCCCAGTGTGCACATTCACTGCAGTGACAGGAGGGGTCACTGTAGTTAATCCACCTCCACAAGAGGTGGTAGCCGGGTGATGGAAGAATTTTTCTGTCTACACTGGGAGCTAGGTCAATGAGGATTTTTCACACCTGTGAGCAACTTAGCTGGGTAGAATTAATTTTTTAGTGTAGAAACTCACCGTGTCTTGTACAGGTCCCTCTGTGCAGGGGTGAATTTCACCACATCGGCATGAGCCTGGCTCCTATCGAGATTAATTAATACACAATCCAGTTAATTAATGGGAATGACACACATTAATAAAACAATACCCATCCCATAGTTTTTCATAATGGATTACTTCAAATTTCTTCAGCGAACAAGGGGGGTATTCCACACCCCAATTTATAATACGAGTCAGTAAACCAAGCCACAGGCGGGAAAACAATTTCCAGCCAAAAGTTTTTGTGGCAAAAAATTCAGATTCAGCTACGCCAAAACATTTTGCAAATTTCTGTCAGTTTCTTCAAATGGTTTAGGTTGAAAGAAACCTAAACAAAAATTCAATGAAATGAAAGTGTTTTGTTTTGGCATTTTCAAAATGAAAATGTTTAGATTTGTCAGTTCAAAAGGACTTTTTATTTTCAGGTTTTCCTTTCAGTTTATTTTTAAAAAGAATCAAAAATATTTTAACAAAATGTTTCAGTTTTCTCTAAATGAAACATTATGTTTGACCCAAACTGAATTTTTTTGTTTGGGAAGGGGAATAAGCTATTTCACTATAAAGCCTGTTTCTACGGGTACAACTGGGTTCACGTTGGCGATTGCACTGGTATAACTATCTTAGTAAAAAAAAAAATCACAGCCCTAACCAAAATAGTTATACAAAATCCATCTATAGACCTCAAAGTGCTTTACAAAGGAGAGCAGTATCATTCCACCCATTTTACTGATGGGAAACGGAGACACAGGGAGGGGAAGTGACTTGCTCATGATCATTCAGCAGGTCAGGGCAGAATAGGGACCAGAAACCAAGTCAGTACTCTGTCCATTTGGTTACACTGCCTTTACCTCATGGTGGTGCTGATAGAAAACATCCGGGCTCTAGTCAATTGCAGCCTCATAAGTATTTAGGGCCTGATCCCAAGATGGTCTAAACTGGCCTGCACTGACTTAGACCAGAGGAGGTCTGGCCCTTAAAGTCACTTGGGTTGACTGATGGGAATCTTCTGGCATGGTTTCTACTGTCAGTGAAAGATTGCTGTGTTCATGTATTTGTGGACTAATTTCCTTCCCCCTGATGTGTTCTATGCTAGACGCCCCTGCCACACAGAATATCCATCATGTATCTGCTAGCCAGATCTCCAGCTTAATTCACACCCACTTTCAAGGCCCTTTTAAGCTGCTGGAGTGGCCTACAGGAGCCGGAAGTGAGAATCGAGCCCCTAGAGTGCAGCAGAGAACTGCTGAAGGAAGCTCTGCAATTTGCTTTGGAATGCTGAAACTAATTTCCTTGCGCTGCAGGTGATACCCAACCTTTGTCAATCCTGGGTGCGTAAAATTCAGTTCCTAAATCCATAGTTTGGTACCTAAAATTGAGCCGCCTGCTTTTCAAAGGTGCTCAGAAAGCGGGCGCTCCCACTGAGATCAGAGATGTCACTAATGTTTCTTGGATGGAGGGACTGGGAGGCAGCATTGTCCAATCGAGCAGGCCCTCGACTGCTACTCTCGGACCTCAGTTCTCTTCCTGGCTCTGCCAGGGATCTGGTGTGTCACGCTGGGCAACTCACTTCCCATCTCTGTTTGCCTTACCATGCTTACCATGCTTACCATGTAGGCTACCCGGGGTGGAGATTTTCTTTCACTAGGTGTTTGTACAGTGCCTAGCACAATGAGGCCTCTAGGTGCCCCTGGAATACAAATAAGAACAATGAAGTAGAGAAGTAGTAGTAAAAATACACATCTGACAGTTACCCCAGACTTCAAAAACTCTGGAACGTATGCAATTGAATCTCTGGTCTGGATGGTGATGGGAGAGGGGGAACTCAAGAACCCCACTACTTTGGCTCCCCCTGCACCATTATGACAGCACCCACCTAAGTGAGAGTTCTTCTAATGAACTCTTTACAGAAGACCTGAAGCATCTGATTTACACAATGTTAACTCTGACAAACCCAGATAACGAAATGTGTCGTGCAAATGAGTAAGGGCTCGATTGTGACGTGGGGTACATTTACACTGCACATGAAGCCTGGGGCTGTGGGACCCGGGCTTGTGGACTCAGTGTTTCCAAGGCCATGCTTGAGTGTCCACACTACATCGCAAACCTGGATTTACAATTGCTGGACCTGGGTCTCACAGCTGTGCTAACACACCCATGCTGCACTGTGCTAGGGTGACCAGACAGCAAGAGTGAAAAATCAGGATGGGGGGTAACAGGTGCCTACATAAGTAAAAGTCAGAGTTTCCATTTTTGATTGGGGGAATAGTTACCTACCACCAAAATACACGTATAAC